>NC_070633.1:10701753-10876753 GCF_947347685.1 Pleuronectes platessa
TAAGCTCCTATATGTTTGGGTTTTTGAGAACTCCTTTTGAATGGATTTACATTTGATGGACATTTTTGACAATTTGCAGACATTTCAAATCAAAACCATAATTGATAAATGATCTGCAACAATAAAGGGTAATGAAATAAATTGTTAGTTGCTTCCCTTTACATTATACAGTCCGGCACGACATCATAAATGATGTCCTCACAATTACCATTCACTTAAAGCATCATCACTCTGTTTCTGATGATGGCTATGTTGAGTTCCGCCATCACTCCTCTCTCCACACACACAAACACACACACACAACACACACACACACACACACACACACACACACACACACACACACACACACACACACACGAACACTCCTCTTGACAAATTAATCTCATATTTTAAAGAGAAGTGGAGTGGGCTTGACCAGTAAAGCCTCTCGTGGCTCCGCTCCTTCTGTCTTCAGACTACAATGTGGACAATCTGAGAGGGAGGGCGAGTTGGAAGGTGGGGGAGTGTGAAGGGAGGCTGTGATTGCCTTTTCACAATTCAAATCTCACATAACACCCTGCTCCTTATTCAACCGAATGTGGTTCCTGACTCTTACCCATAGGCCAGATGGAAGAGGACGAGAAAGAATAGAAACCCAGAGAAGGCAGTGGAGACCTGGCCAAATACTTGAAAGAAAAACGCCTCAGGCATTTACTGTATGTACCAGTGTGTGTGTGTGTGTGTGTGTGTGTGTTTGTGTGTGTGTCTGTGTGTGTTTGTGTGCGTGTGTGTGTGAATTTGTGTGTGCAGCATTGGCGACGTTGGTTTTTATTCTATTTCCGTCCCTCCCTGTCGCTGTTGCTCCCGCTTTCGGTTTCAACACTAAAATAAACAGTATTGTATTAGGATAATTTATCATGAGGAGAAAA
Source organism: Pleuronectes platessa (assembly GCF_947347685.1). Classification (NCBI taxonomy): domain Eukaryota; kingdom Metazoa; phylum Chordata; class Actinopteri; order Pleuronectiformes; family Pleuronectidae; genus Pleuronectes; species Pleuronectes platessa. Next base: position 10,702,665 of record NC_070633.1, read on the forward strand.
GCAGGACTTGTGTGGTTCTCACAAAGCAGCTGGCTGAAGGAAAATGTTTCTATACAAGCGCTGTATAGAGACACAGATAAGAGAATGCAAACAGGCTCATTAATAAAACTGACGAAGTGTTAGCAAGAAGTTGTATTGAATAATTTACATGTGTGCATTTGTACATAGGAGACTACATAACATTTTGCTTTTCTTTTCACTAATTTATGTAAATTAATTTGTTAGAATAATATATGTAGGACCAAATCTTCTTTGTCATCTTTAATACTGATTATGATGTTTATTATTATAATCATGTTATAGGCAGGAATTCTTCGCTTAGTGCATTAACTGGCTCTATACTATCATATGAGATTTTCCTATGGTGTAATTAATACATTTATTATATTGTTTTTGTATTTTTTTCTTCTTTAATCTCAGCGCTGGCAATTGCCTTGCTGCAGAGGCCGACCACAGCCAAATTAATAGAGGAAACGCTAATTAGCACTGCAGGATTTGTTCAACAATTCCTCTAGAGGACGGAGCAGCATTGCAGCGAGAAAGTAAATATTTGAAGTTGTACAATGGTTACATCTCTAAGTGTGAGTGAGTGAGTGAGTCTGTTTGTGTGTGTGTGTGTGTGTGTGTGTGCGCGCAAGTGTAGTGGTCCAACGGTCTGCACTGGCACGGGTACTTTTGCTTTGAAATTAGCAGCAGGGAGGCTGACACATTTTATGCTTTCCAATTACATTCTTACAATATGATGGACATGCAGAGAGAGAGAGGGGGGGGGGGGTGAGGGAGATAAAAACTCCCACTGGGTATCGTATCGCCTGCGAGCCTAAACTCTGACTGCAGCACTGAGTGTAGTGCTCAGTATCATAAACAAACTCTGATGCATCCTCACGCTGTCCTCTCGCTAATTCCTGACTGGGGTTTTATTCAGGGAACTTGGTTTCCTGAAGAACGTGTGGGGCAGAAGGGAAGTGTGCGAGCGATTCCATGGGAGAAAGTAGCATTACAGTGCCAGGGGCTACTGCATTCTTGGAATGAAAATTCATAAATAATGCAGGGCTGGATAACAAAACGAACTCCCCCGCTGTCTCGCACAGCACTGTGCAATCCAAAGGCCATGCAATATCACTCAAATCTCAGAAAGACACAACTTATTAGACCCAAGCAAGGTTTTTGTTTGTCAGTGGGTTTTTTGACTCATGGACAATGGGCTCTGCTGACAGTCAAGGCAAAATGCCAGGATCCTATAACAATTGGCAACCGGGGCCTGAAATTGTCAGGAAGTTGCACTGAAATAATGATGGGACTCCAAAGAGGCTGAGGAGCTGAGGCTGAGGAGCTGAGTCGCTTCCTTGAATGTGCCGTGCTGCACTTAGCAATAGCAAGTGTGGAATTTAAAAAGGTGTGTGTGTGGCGGTGTGAGCGGGGCACAGGTTGAAATATCGGACTGATTCATAAAACACGTGATCAGCTGGTAGACTGACAGAAATGCCAATGCCTTGTCAGTGGCATGTGCAAAGCCTTTAATTTGTGGGCTGACATTTCAATTCAAAAGACCTGTCCTCTAATTGTGAAGGCGGTGCAGTAATGGGTGTACCATTGGAAATATGCATTTAATCACTGTTCATCACCACCTACAGTGCAGCAGTAAAAACAAACAACATCCACTGTGACTGTCACCGGATGCTTGTGCTGTCTCTTTAAAGGATCTGGTATATAAAGTCTAGACCAGCTACATATAAAAAATGCCCTGGAGCAATTTATGTTATGATTTGGTGCAATACAAATAAAGGGGTTGACTTGACACATAGACAACACACACACACACTTCACAAGGCAATAGCATGAGCAGCCCCAAGCTACGACATCACTATTACAGTCATCCACCTCCCGAGGTTCCACACATCTACGGCATGATCGCCATCTGTGTACTTGTGACTGTGTGTGTGTGCGTGTGTGGAAGAGACGCAGAAGGACCGAGTTTGTGTATTATCTAACCTCCATGCACAGATGCTCTCTATTAATCACAAAGAGCTAAGACAGACTGCCTCATTTTTTATCATCTCTATCAATAAGGTGCGAGCCGAGGATGAATTAAGCGCGGTGCCCCCCCGTCACTGGGAGCAGCGTCAGGAGTGGGGCAGTAACACACACTACGCTGCACTGACAGGACGTGTATTCATTCAGGTCCAGGCTTGAAATTAAAGATTCTTCTTCTGTTCCTCTTCTTCGCCTTTTGGATTTAAAAATAAAAGAGCAGAACACAGGTACGCCTGATGGGTGAACCAATCCAGACGTCAATCCAGTTCTCTGGTAGATGTGTGCAGTGGCTTGGGGGAGTGTAGTGCATTAGATGCATCTAAATAAGACACGCTGACAAATTGCAGTTTCTTATTACGATGCATTTGCATTTTCAAATGAAAGGTATATAGCTGCCCTAGACAAGTGTGGCAAAAATTAACAAACCCAGCAGGAAAAGTATAGCTTCTGTCACTTTCTCCTGAATGGGAGAACATATTTAGACAATTGCTCAGAAACATCTATTATTTATTTCTTTCATTTGTTTTGCCTATTTAATAATTTATTTATAGGATATAGTGGTCCACTCTGAGCTATTATTTATAATCTGCTGTGAAGGAGAGAGGTTGAGGAGGTCTAATTTAAATCTGGCAGAGCAAATCCATCCCGGTGCAGATTGTGCCGCCTTCGCAATAATGATGATTTATCAAAAATGAAATTGCTGCTGTTAATTGGCAATATATTTGCGCCAACACACAATTTAAACAATGTGTTGTGTGAGGACGTAAAATGGCTCCAGCAGCTGCAGCACCGTCCAGAGGTGCAGAAGTTGGGACGTGTGTGTGAGAAGCAGAATGCAGTGGGTCACAGTGTTGAGCTGTGTCCTGACTGTGCCTGTTGGACCTGGAGGGGCATGTATGCAGGACGGGCCGGTGTTGCCTATGGGCTGATGTAGGATGACAGAGGGCACGCGTCACAGACATCTATACCCCCTGGATCTCCTGGTGGCCCTGGTGGCATCATTAGGCTGCACCTTAGTACTGATGGAGATGGAGTGGGAGAGCCGGGAGTGGAGCAAAACAACTCAAGGCTGCGAGCGCTGCCGAGCGCTGCCGAACCAAGACGAGCACCGCACATGCACGCATGAAGCAGCTCAGTCTGCTGTTTGTGTACCTGGATCATCATCATCGTCCCACGTTGTCAGAGAGGCAGGCTGGCGTGCACAAAGTCTGCATCCTTCTGAAGGGAGGCGCACTGATTTTCATAAAACCGCACCACAAGCTCAGACACACACAAACACACACACACACACACACACACACACACACACACACACACACACACACACACACACACACACACACATATGTATACACACTCTAAATCTATCCCTCTCCCTCTCACACACACATGCACACACACACGTTGGCAGCCGCAACATTGCACAGCACATCTGAACAGCTGATAATAAGCATTTCCTGTCTCAGCATCCCAGGCTGGTTCTTGTGCAGCCGATCTCCCCCCCCTGCACACACTGACTGAGCCCAGTAAAAGGCCGGAACCGAGCGTGGCGCTTACCTTTCCGACGTACAGCCATTCCTTTAGTCCGATCCCCTGCTGAATGCGAGAGCGCAGAGAAGCCCCGCGAATGATGAAGAGCAGTGCAATCCCACCACCCTCCTCCTCCTCCTCCTCCTGCTGCCAGCGCCAGAAACGTGACTTGAGAAGCGGTTCTCCCTGCGAAAAATGTGGACGAGACACTTCTCACCCTCTCTCTCTCTCTGTGTGTGTGTTTGTGTGTGTGTGCGGGTCTGGTTTCCGATGCTGATGCTCGCCTCTTAAATGCCGATGGAGGACGACGGAGCGATATGTGCGCACGCATGCAAAGGGGAAGGGATCCCCTCTCCGGGCGCAGTACCAGCTCCGCCGTGTGACAGGGAGCCCGGCGCCGGTGCGTTTAGCCGCAGTTGAACCCAAACGGAGGCTGAGCGCGGGGTGATGCTGCTGATGCTGATGCTGCTGAGGCTCGGTGCCGCTATAACAGCATCTCCTGGATCGTACCACCGCGCGGCAGGAGAAGGGGGTGTGGCACAGACCGGCCACACACACAAAAAAAACAGAGGAAGCTCACAGGCAGGTTCTCTCTCATCAGGAGGTCGTCTGGATCTCTAGTTAGACTCCTTCAGGTGCCGCCACATGGCTGCACGTGGTGCCGTGCCGGAATGCTGACTCACTCGAGTTGCAAAAAAAGAAGAAAAAAAAGAAACCAAAAACATTTATTCCTCACGAGCAACAGGCCTAAGCTCCTAATTTGCAACCATTTTACATATTTTATGAACCCAAATTACAACAGATTGCAAAATATGGTGAAAGTTTGCTAGTTTCCTCCAGCAGCAAATCATAATAAACACCAAAACTCATTTATTTCTCACGAGCGACACGGCTAGAAGCTCCTGATTTGTGCAAATTCAACAAATAAATCTCGCACATAGAAGCGAGTTACAACTGATGCCAAAACAAATCTAAATGTTTGCTGTTTTCTTTCAGCTTCATATTTCAACAAAACCAAAATCCTTTATTTCTAATGAGCAACAAGCTTGGAAGCTCCTGATTTGTGCAAAGTTAACACAAAAATCATGCATATATTTAAGAAATGCTCAACCATGCCAAAAACTCCTCAATTAATTAACTTTCAATTATGTTAGAAGTTGTTTCTTTGGATCAATGTTGCATATACTGTTATTTTTTTACTGATGTTCTGGGTTACACGTCCTGGCAGAGGGATCCTTCACATGTGGCTCTCTCTGAGGTCTTTGCTTTACTCTTGTTGAAGTTAAGAGGAAGTCGCACCTTGTTAGACCCTGTGAGACAAATTGTGAATTGTGAATATGGGCTGTACTGGTACATTTTTATTGATTGGTTGAAAAATAATGCAAAAGTTTGGTATTTTCTTCCAGCAGCACATTTCCAGACACCAAAAATCATTTATTTCTGAAAAGCAACTGGCCTGGAAGCTCGAAAACATTCATTTTCCATCTATAATAAATAATTATAACAGCTACAACCAAAACCCCAAAAACATTTTCCAAAAACCAAAAGGATTTATGCATCAGGGCTGCAAGCTCCTGATTTGTTTAATTTTCCATATTTTATTATACCATGTTACAAGTTGCTATTTTCCAGCAGCATTTCACAAACACCGAAAATTGTCTCTTTCTCACGAGCAACAGGCTCATAAACTCCTGACTTGTGTTATTTTAACACAAAAACATTTCACATAATAAAAACAAGTAACAACCAATGCAGCTCTTGATTATTAGCAGTAATGATAATAAAAAAGCAAAGTAAATGTTTACAATGACGTGCGCATAAAGAGAAGATGGAAGGTGACAGTAATTTATTGCAGCGAGGGGCCTGCTTCATGACAACAGCTGCGCATCATCTCACAAGATCTGCTTTTCTCTGCTAAATTGGCCACCTAATGATTCTGACCTGTGCTCGGTGTGTGCGATGCATGGCTGTGGGTATTTACAGCCAGTCAGTCGCTGCTGCAAACAACTTGTGAATGACAGGGGTTCTAATGATGCGGTTTATTATTTCCCCAAAGCACAGTACGCGTGGGGCTACAAACAACCATTTTGACAGCTGCCTCAGTCTATCTGCCTCTCAGCCTCTCCCGCCATATCCCCCCAACACGACACGGCAGTCCATGCAGCTTTTTTTATCAACAATAGTCTTTGGCACTTTCCATCAGTTTCATCACAGGTTCCCTCTAAATGGAGGCCGCCTGCCCAGAAGTTCCAGAGAGAGAGAATTAAAGGATCCGAGGGAGAGCAGTGAGGGAGGAGTTCTTTAAGATCTGAGTTCGTTTGATAATACTGGGCTTCTCTGACAGGAAGATTACCACCGTGTGTGTCACCTGGGTGTGGGTTGTCAATTTGCAGCTGCCAGGGTCCTGCGAGGGGCCGCCTCCTCTTCCAACAATGAGTGCAAGAAGACAATAATGGATTTTGATCAGGGGTCCGAAACCCGCCGGTGATTCAGAGCTGCAGAGCTGCTTCTGAGATGCCATGTTTGTCTGCAGAGTCCTAATGGCAGGCGCTTTACACCTCCAGCAGCCAGGTAAATGATGTTTTAAAAGAGCGGTTCCCCTTCTGCCTGACACATCTCACTGAGATATCTCCTTGACAACCAGCTCAATGCAGAGATTTGAAATGTCACAGTGTTTTACTGTGATTCTTTTTTATCATTACGGTCTACAGAGGAGAGATAATAGATGTGGAGAGGCGGAGAGCAGCTATAAGAGAGACACAGCCCTCACTTATTATTCCAGAAAACAGGGCAAACAGAAATTGAAAGAAACATTTCATATCGAGCACAAGGGTATTGGGCTTGGAGAGCGCTGCTCTGTGTGTCTGTGATATTCCACAGCGTCATACAGAGCTCTCATGGTGAGGCAAGTTTGTGCAGTCAACAATTTATCTGATAATTAGCGTCGTCAGAGCCATGACTGCTCTATAGTGCTGGTCAGAGTGCATTCCAGACATAATGTCCGTTGCATTATGACTGTTGTCAATGGATTATAATGTAAATCGCATTAAAATGATATAACCTAATTAAACGGTATCTCATCTGGCAAAAAAACAAAAAAGAAAATGTCAGAGGAGACAAATGAAGGAGCCCCATCTCCATAAGACCCTGTTTGCTGATCCAATTACGCCTGCCCTATTTGGACCCCATGCGAGCAGGGCTGAGCGTATAGGAGAGGAAGGGGAGCGGCGAGGTGGATTTAGAGTCAGCGCGCCCCAAGAGCAACTTGAGAGTGAAAGCCACTGTTGCGGTGGTGAATGCTAAAATGGAGTCTAGTGAGGATAACTTCGATGGGAAGATGTCCACGCTTCCTCTCCATTGATTGTAGGCAACTCACGCCTGCTCCATGTGACACGTCTGTTGCCACCTGAAGAGCCGGGGTTTAATACGCCGCTTTACATCGTGTCATGAGACAAGAGATAAATCCATAAGGTGTCTCTACCCTGAAGCTCCTTCAAGCCTCAGTGATAATATTGGATTTTGAGTATCGCGGACCTACTTCACAGCTGAGGGGCAGTTTCCAGCAGCGTTATTTAGTCTTATACATGCAACCTGCAAAGGCAACACAGCTTTTTTACTCCTCGGAGCTAGGCCTCGATTGATTGGCCGGTGATCAATCCCTCCACTATGGAACACAACAAGGCCATTGCTGTGACTAGAAACTAGTAATTATCCTCTCGGTGATCTAGCTGCATTTCTCTTTGCTGAGTTCCCTTTCCTCTCCGTCTCCATCCTCCTGACCACGTGTTCTTATAAAAGCCTCCCTCGCTCCTTTTCCACCATTTCCCATTATTTTTTCTCTACTTTCCTCTTCATTCCCTCCCCCTCCCTAAATCCCCCTCCCTATCTCCATCCCTCTCCAGGGTGACGTTGCTGAAGGGGTTTCTCTCATTCGGTAATGAGGGATCTCGGATCAGTGCTATCAACAATGCTCACCAGCTGCAGCAGCGATACAGTATTATTCTGCCCTTGCGGCGGATCCCTGATCTCCGGGGGTGTTAAGAGTTAACTAGGGTATTCTCTTTTTTCCAGGAGGGTGTTAGGGATGTGCTCCATCACTCTCTCCCTCTGTTCTCCACCAGCACTCCGACTCCACCCAGTCAGCCATAAAGCTTCAGTGTCTCACAGGAGACAGAGCCAACCATTTATTGAAATCTTTTTTTAAATGACAGAGCTATGACCTTTCCGATGCCAGAGCTCGGCGACCATAAATTCCCACTGATTTCATTTTACATTTCCTCCAAGCATTCACAACCAAATTACACATCCGCAGCCTTCAACTGCCTTCAACCAAGGAAAGGATTCAGTATTTTCATCTTCAACTATTACTTTTTTCGGCTCTCAGATGGTACTATGGCACTTTCGGAGGCAGCTAAGTGTTGTGGAAGTGCTAAAAAGGATGGTAAAATCATCTATCTCCAAAAACACATACATTCTGACAGCAGTTTGAAAAGCTGTCATTTTCCGAGTCCGTCATCATGTCCCATTTGAAAAACGGAAAAGGAACGAAGAGGTATCTATTGATTAATCACCGGTGAGCCCTAATGTACGAGCGACGTGAGCCAGTTTCAAAGTGTTGACAGATGAAACAGCTAATGTGTATAACCTCACCTCTGCCACACAGTCTCCTTCAAGCCTTTCTCTCATAATTAGTCTCACCCCTGAAAGGGCATGACATTAATAAATTCTACATAAAATCCACATGTCTAAACTGAGCGGGATTTGAAAGAAAGCAATATTTTTAACCAGCAGTGCTTTGACATTCAATAGCTGGTGAAAAGCTGGAGGAGATGACTGCGGACAGAGGACACAGAATGACAGCGGCGAGGACATCACTGCACCAATGACAAGCAGCGGGCACATGATAGAGGATTTATTGATTTATAAGGCATATCTTTATCCTTACAGTATGCACAAGAGTGACGAGAACATCAAGAGCATCTCTCAATCACCTTGGGCAAAGGAACCCTCTTTGTTCTGAGCTTAAACAAAGCACCAACACACACTGGTGCACACACTCTTTGGTCCCCAAACCAGGGCTAAAAAAACCCCTGCTTTTTTAGATTGGTTCCCTAAAATCTAAGGATTGGTCCCATGAGGATCAAAGTGTATTTTTCAGGGGCTTTTGTATTAAAGTGTGTGTGGTGCTGAGTGCTTTCCTCATTCTGAGCAAAAAGCCCTCAGATACCGAATGCCACCTTAAAGCATGGGCACTTCTCTTCCCCTCCTTTTATCAGCGTCGCTCCTTGCTCTCGCTACCCAGCTTACCTGTGATAGGAGCGCCTTTCAAACGCACCTCATTGCATTTCAAACGCCTGTGACTCCCACTCCCGTTTCCAAGACTCCCACGCAGACGTACACGCACGCAGCTGTCAGCAGCCCAAATACTGTATATCCCCTGGCCTTCTCTCCCACCCCTTCCTGAACTGACTCCTCCACAACATTGAGTTGTTGAGAAAATGATATTTTATGCATGCTACAGCAGCCCACACACAGATTCAGCTTATGAAAGACATACTGAACCCACTTCCCTGCCTTTCCGGCGTGTCTGTGTTCATGCATATTTGTGTACAGCTTGTTTTTATATGCTATATTAAGATATGCTTAAATTATGCTCTTGTTTTTTTAATAAAAGAGCACACAGCTTGTTTGGCAGCATCTTAGCCATCGCTGTACACGGTGTAAATGCTCTCTGTATAAAACTTAGGGCAAAAGGCCATGAAAGTCGAGTTTTGGCATAGGCCTCCCGCTCTCCAGAGAAGTCATCTTAGTAACAGAATCCGATGGAGTCAGCCTACATACCTAAGCATTTGTCAGACTGGAGAGGACACAGTAAAATGAATTTGCATTTGTTTGAAGTGGTATTATTAATTCATGCCAATGAGACTTTGCATAAGGGAGACTGGGTGATTATTTTTTTGGGGGGGGGGGGGGGGGGGGAGTAGTATTCAGAGGGACTGTTTGATCTTGTTTTGTCTTCCTGCTCTTGTTCTGCTTGTGAAAGCTACATTGTTGTCCAAGCATCTTGTTGTTTAGGTACGCAGCATTGACCGAGCCATTCGGGAACAACGGGCTGGTGGAAGCGTGGGCCTTCTACCAGCTATCTTATTTAATCAGCATGTGCTGAGCTAAATGACAAGCTATTATCACCAGCTACCCATTGACTGCTGCTCCTTTTCTCAAACAGGGAAAGCAAAAGGTCAAACACTGATAATGAGTAGACGGAGAGAGCTCTCCCTAATTAGATATATACAGTATGTAAAATCTGAATTGAAATTAGGCCGGCTGGCACGAGCAAGAGATACAGAACACTCACGTGGTAATTCACTCCAGCTGTACCCAGTAGCTGTGTACTCGGCTGTCTGATTTTTGTTTGTCAACAGGTGCAGATGAGTGTGTGTGTGTGTGTGTGTGTGTGTGTGTGTGTGTGTGTGTGTTTATGTGTGTGTGTGTGTTTGTGTGTGTTTCTAGTAGATATTACAGTTGTAAAGAAAATGTTCTACAGAACACGGGGTGGACAAAATAAAAAGAAACCCGTAAAATAAATTGTAATTATTAATAATTTATCAGCCTCGTATTTTTCAACTAAATATTGGCATTGGTTCCAGCTTCTGAAACATGAATTTTTCTGGTTGGTTTGGCTTTTAATAGTTAGTTCTCATATATCTGGGGTTTGGACTGCTGAGCAACAAAGTCAGAAATGTAAAGGCTGCTAATACAGCTAACCTTATTGATGTACTTGAATGTATGTGAGGTTGAAAGCAGTAGTAAGATGTAACAAAATATGTTTACTTTACCTAAGTTAAGTGGATTTGCAGGTAGGTACATTTACTCCACTAGATATACCTGCAAATACCTGTATCTGTACTTTCTACTACGCTACATTTTTACAATGCACTTTGATATACTGTATGTTCACATGTTTGATATTTTTAAAAGGGATCAATATTGAGGGGTGACTTGTTCATGATTACAGTAGGGACTGTTGATGTAGTTTACAGGCAAAGTCAGTAAGTTGGTAAGTACCAAACTACAGCTAGTACTTACTTTTACTCAAGTAGAAAAGTTAATGTGGTATTTTTTTACTCTTACTTGAGTACGTTTTTATCTTTTTATTCATACCTTTACTTAGGTAAAACATTTGTGGTACTTCCCTCGCCACTGGTTACCAGTGCATGTGAGACCCCACATGTGCACATCCCACTGGTACCCATGGGTAGCCTGTGTATATGCTGGCACAGCTATTTCCCCTCGGAGCAGGGAAGTTGATGGTGATGGTGGGGGGGCTGAAACAAATACTGGTGACACATTATCAGCAGCAGCACAAACACCGTTTGGCAGTATTCCAGCTGTTAAAAGGGGTCTGTATTTGTGCATGTGTGTGACTCTATGTGTTTAAAACAAGGGTAGAGAAGCATAGATGGGTTGTGCCAAGACAGGGTTTTTTCCCCCCTTAAGGGAGCAGGGTAATTACATGAGAGCACACAGGAGATAAAAAATATTAATGGTATTATTGGTCAGCGGGGGTGATGTCCTTGGGGCATCCTGGAGACACATATCAAGCATATGCTGGATAATGCTGTTGATTTAAATCTATCGCACAACAAATACTGTAATTCCACACACCATTTCCTCCCTGTTTCTGCATGATCTAATAAAGCCATCACACTGGTACTGAGAGAGAGAAGCCATCTCTCAAGCAGAGGACCTGAGCTCCAGCCCCGGTGACAGCAACCATTTACCTTGCTTAAGTGTCCTTCAGCGTTTTACTTAATCCCCACCTGCTCTGTGGTGCTAACCTGTGCTCTGAGGCTCTCTGTGGAGGGAAAGTGGAACATGGATTTAACCGTCAGGATCCACAGATTCATCAGGAACAGCCCGGCCCTGCTAGCTCTGTCCATGGTGCTGAAATCCAGACGCACGCTGCATCACGATTCCCCACCACATACGGACCGGAGCACGTTCTCAGTGTGCGAGTGTGCAGTGCATTCACACTGGGAAAAGAGCAGAAATTAAGCACACTCCAAGATGAAGAAATGCATATCAAATGAACTTATATTGGAGTGTGCTGTTGACAAACACTGCTATCCCAAAACGCAATGCACAGATTAAATAGACGAGCGTCTCACAGCTGCGTGAAATCAAACCGAACTGAAGTTTGAGCTGAGACGAACAGTGAAAGTGTAACGATTAAAAAATCATTTGGAAAGTCATACTAAGATTATTCGTTGCCCCACTAGACTTGGAACGGTTGGTCCCTCTTTACACTTCCAGCTTGACAATATGCTATTGATGCTGCGCATGAGCCTGAGCGCACAAACTGTTAACGCAGATAACAGTGTTGGTAAAGGATTTTATCAACATTAACTACAGTAAATCATCTATGTTTTCTGAGCCGAGACCCAGAGATTTTAAATGTGTTCCAAAAATTAGTGTCAAGTCAGTTCACCATGGGAATGAATTTTAAAACAGCGAATGTTAAGCTAATCACCACACACAGTTAAAAACACATTTAGTTGATTAAAATTGATAAATTCAACAACAAAAAACAACACACCCTGTACAGAACAAATATCATTTGTTGGGCTGCACCATTGTTATCATTGTCAATTAATCTGCAGACTTTTCTGAATTCTTAAATCAATAATTCGGTCTAGAGAATATCATTACTAGAGATATGATAAATGCCCATTTTCCTAGAAGACCAAGCCACATAAATAGTATATTTATATAAATATATTTGATAATTTTCTAAAATAAGTAAAAGTAGATTATTTTAGAACTGTGAGGCAGATGTAGAGATTGTTTGGCTTCTTGAAATAATATCTTTGTGAGTTGGATTTTAATTATTGTTAACGCCTCACTTGAAAAGGGGGATCACGTTCTCAATGACCTGTTCATGCAAAGGATTAAGAAACCTATAATAACTATAGTTGCCAATAATATTTCTGCCACCTGACTAATATAATGATCCCCAAAATAAAATTACCACTAGAGATGACGCAGATCAAAAGAGCTCTGATTGGTCCTCTGGGCAGCAACGCATTTCTAGTAGACTCGCCAGCCTTTTTATAATTGAGCTGATGGAACGAACACGGAAGATGTCTTTCTTTTTGTTGATGCAGTTCTCTCAGAAAAAGTATTTGCTAACTTGCTTCTATCTGCTCCAACGCCAACAAAATCCGCTCAGTAACACTCGCCATTGTTATGAAGTAAACAGAGAGTTAAAAATTGAAATATAAAGTAAACAAGCAGGCCAGAAAGCGGAAGACACACAACACAAGCATAGAAACTCTACTGCCACTAGCGTTTCGGTGGTGTAATTGCAGCGTGACTCAGTTTCACCCACTCACAAACACGAATGCTCGGCCCCTTGTGTAGGCTACGTGCGTAGTTGTACTGTTTTCTTTACAGGGACTCAGGTTCGCAGTGAAAAGAGAATGTTCAACAACAAACGCTGCGTCCGCTGCCTCAGGCATCCAGCTGTTCAGCCAATCAGAAGATAGTTGTCTTTTAATGAGGCCTGAGTTAATTTAGCCTCATCTGAACTGTACAACACACAGTTTGAGACAAATAAGGTCTCCTCTCTCTTGGAGTCCCGGAGCAAGAACAGATTGTAGAGCTGGAAATAAGCATAACAGCTTCCCTTTAACTGTAAGTGGATTTTCATTGATATCAGATGAAACTTTGAGCTGAGTGAACTTCCATGAATCAAACTGCAATGTGTTCACGGACTCTCTTTTCAAAGCCCCAAATTTATTTCGGCAGAATAATAATAACGCATTGACCAAAATGCCACAATTCATGTTGTTTAAAAAATTCTATGCAACACCTTGTTTTCCAGGACTGGAGCCCATAAATACCATCAGACTCTCGATAAGTTCTTTGTGCACCCATTTTGTATTTCAATGTGTCACAATGAGAACTCAGCAGAGACTGGCTCCAAATTACTGTGAGGCTGTCGGCAGTACGTGGACGGCTTACAGGAGTGTGACTTACCCATCCAGCTCTGAATGATCATGTTTTTACTCCTTACATAGCTCCCAGACTGAGGAAGAATTTTTCTCTTTCTCTTCAAACGTCTCTGTACCGCTAAACTGCTGCAGAGACATAATGGGACCGTTCAAATGTTCCCATCCTCCTTTACTCTTGTCTCTGGTTTGAAGTGTGTGGAAATCAGCCGGAAAAAAAAAAATGATGCCAGTCAGAAGTGGGCCATGTTTGACTCAGACTTTGACGATAGTTTGCTGAAGTCAATCAAATCTGTTCAAACCCCACACACATACAATTGTAGTATTGTGTTTGTTTGAGTGTTTGATTTTAGATATTTTCCAAAATTTCAACTTATTGCTTATTAAATCATGATTATTTGATTATTTGGAGAAAATTATCCAGAATCCTCATTCTAATAAATATGTTTTAAGTTACATCTGAAGCTAATGTAAGGATTCATCAACCTGAGTTCAACAAATCAACTCTACCTTCCAAAGTTATGACAACCTTAACTACAAAATGTGTTCCCCTGGGAAATACGGTACTAAAAAAGTTATAAATACTAACTTGCCCAAGTCCCCTCAGGAAACCCCATTCAAAGATTTGTAGTTGGATATTCATCAAATTGCTCATCGTCATTTGTCCCGGAAAAATATGTACTTTTTTCATCTATATCCAAGAATTATTGGCTGGGAAATCGATTGTGAAAATATCAAAAAAACATCCATCTTGCAAAGAAGTAAAGAAAAAGGTCCTGGATCCGCCCCCTGATCTGGATCCTCACCTTAAAGGTGTGGGTTCTTCCCTCACACATTCCACCAAGTTTTTACCTAATCCACCTAAATAACAGAGAGACATAAGACAAACAGGGACCAAAACATAACCTCTTGGTGGAGCCACTGCTAATTAAATAATAACAATAAACAATAAACTAAGGTGAAGTGACTACCAAAATGAAAATTCATTGTTAATGCCTTGGTAAACATTAGAGTAGGATTTATACATAGATTGTTCTGTCGTCACAACATATGTTGAATAAACCCTGCAGCCTTATCCAATATTGAAGACCAGCATAGTAGCATTGACAAAGTAAAGTGTTGCCTATGAGTTTTTCAACAGGCACTTCGAAACAATACTGCATTTAAATGTTGTGCGTCAGAACCATCAGATTGATCTGGGATGCATCACTGATCTCACAGATGTGTGAGGATACAGTGCTGCGGATCTGTGAAGTGGAATCAGCTGGCAACATGTGAAACACTTCCCCGTTAACACTTTCACACCCAGCCTGTCAGTGTAATGAAAGCCTACTGCCCTTAGCACACCCACACCCACACCCACCCACACACACACACACACACACACAGACACACACACACACACACAAACACACACACACGCACACACGCACACACACGCACACACGCACGGCAAACTCTCCTGTCACTTTGATTTAATGTTTTTAAATTGTTTCACAGATATTTTTCCGAGTGGAGACAGATTTTTCTGCTTGACACGTGAGTTAATTAAGACAATGACATTATAAAGCGTGTTAGTGGCATGTTTCTTTATTAATTCACCATCTGACCTTTCCTCTGGATCCAAGCTAACACCTGATACCTTTACAAGTAGCGTCGCACACCATTTCTCAACCTTTCAGAGGAGAGAGGGAGAGAATAAAGAATTCAGCTGCACACAAAAGCCGCATGGAGCGCTCAGCTTTGTTCCTTTTTCAGACTGCGAGCCCCGTGGACATGCTTTTAAAAAGGGGAATGACTGTCGCAATTCAAACTCTGCACACTCACACACACATGAATTAATGTTTTGCGTATGGTGGTTAAGGACTGTAATAGTGCAATTGTGCGATGTATAAAAAAAGCATTTTATTTGAATGTCTTTTCAGAAAAGGTTGGACTTTTAAGTAGGAGAAATCTGACATTTACATAAATCCCCTCCCAAAAAAGTAATTCCAAAACCAATTTCCCACACGTATAGTTCAGCTTGAAGAGCTCACAGCCAGTAATATTAGGCCAAAGAAATTATTCATTGATTAAAAAAAAAATAAAGAAAAAAAGCCACACCATTACACAATGCAAGGCCTCGAGCAATAAACTTATGAACCAGTGAGACTCAAAGGGCAACGATGATAAACAATGCTGCTGAGATTCCACTCTCTAGTCAATCCCGTGACTTTGCCTTTAGCCAAAAGTCATGCAATTACAGTTTGTTATCAAGTGTATGGGAGCCAACATTTAGACAGCTTATCCCATGAGCAGAAACATTACTATTTTTATCCATAACTCCCAAAATGTGATTTCTTTGACCGCAGGTGAAAACTTTAAATTGGTGTGTTTCAAACTTGATGTGAGGTTGGAATGTAAATACCTCAAAGCTATGATTCTTGGTTTTACAAATCCATTTTCTGTAAACCTTAATTTCTCCGACAGCAGTCTGGGTGAAGCAGCCTGCAGATCTTTACTCTTCCAACAAACGATGGAGACAAATCGAATGTCACTGCTTCACTTTAGGTGTGTGTTCTATGACACACTGCACTTTAGGCCTTTCTAAAGCGTGTAAAGCCAAGCTATTGCTCATGTTGACTCATTAAACCAAGTGCTTTTATTTAATGGAGACCTTTTTTTGTTTATAAGCTGAACTGGTTGAATCACTGTAGCTCAAAGAGGCATTTTAACATATTTTTACAGAGTGGTTTTGCTTGGTCTCTTCACCCATATTAACATACTTTCAGACAGAAGTAAAAAAAACCTCTAACAAGGCTTCTGTACAGCACCACACTGTGAACAAGCAATGTGAGCAGTTAGCAACACTAGCTATACTTTCCTCAGGAGGTGGTACAGACTAATAATAACTAAAAGACAAATAAACGCTGGACTTTACAGTTTGCATGCATTAGAGTTCATGGAAAAGTAAAACAATATAATACAAAAAAACAACACATCACAAGTAATCATTCTGCCTTCAATATGCTCCTAAAAGCTGCTAATAAGATTCATAGAACAATGAGTTGTTGCCTACAATTAATTTGAAACTAGTTTGAACAGGTTTTGTTTCAGTCTCCCACTTTCTAGTTGATGTAAGCAGCAGGAAGCAGCTGTTTAAAGCAACAACAAAACAACTTGACAGACAAATCAAGTGTATAGCCCACGATTGCTCATGTTACTCTGTCAGCGTTTGTATATTGTTTCACCTTCTGGTCTCCTTGATGCATCAAGTCTACATTTAATTCTTCTGTTAGACATCAGCTGCTGCCTGAGTTCTCCTTTCACCAGCTTCCAGAGAACTTCCATCACAGTGATCAACGGCTTTACAATCGTTTCCACGATGCATTGTGGGAAACTGAGTGCAACATATAGGGTGTGTTATGTTTCACTAAACATTCAAGCTCAAATGGTGACCTCAGTAGTGGACTATATAGTAATTAGTGCAAAAACTAAAGAGCAAAATATTTCCCTCAAGACAAAGATAAAAAAAAGGATATCCTGAATATTGAACATATATGTTGTTTTGTATACACTAGATGTATAAATACAAAACTGTGTGTGAACAGTTTGCCATATTTACCTAAAGGTAAGATGTCAATCCTGTAACACTACTCTACCAATATGGTTCTTTGGCTTCTGTGCCAGCCAGTTCCTTTTCCATGTACTTGTAAACAAATGCACATGTTTACCTCTCTCTGCATGGAGGGGCTCAAAAAGCAAATTGTCATTATAACTGTGAACTACATCTGCCACCTGTGAGGGTGTGTGTGTGGGGGGGGGGGGGGGGGGGTGGCAACAGTGTGGCCCAGGGCAACTCTTCCTTGGTGTGACTATAATGTATGAAATCTCGATCTCAAACGAAATGAAGAACTATGGCCGTGGAGCTAAATAAACCACATTTCCCTTTAATTGTGTGAAACAAACATAAAGCAAAATTGAAATACTCTTACATTGAATTGTACAGTATTAAAAACAGAATTGAGTTATTTTCCACCACTGCTCCTTCATCAACACACCATGGGCTCATGGATTTTGGCAGAAGAGTTCAGAGACTTGTAGATCTCCCGGATCACAGATTGATGGTCGAAAAACTAAATGACACTTTATTACACCTATTCCTGTGCTTTGCTACGATTGCTGTTTGGACAGTCCCTATAAAACTGACAACCCCCCCCCCCACACACACACACACACACACACTCTGCTGAACAACTGGGTTGCATCTTTGGGAAAAGCAAAGCACAGAATTGGGTGACACACTAAAGCAACAATAAGGAGCCACCTTCCAACAGCTGCTATTTGATTCTTGCTGCAAAGCCCCGGTCGGGTTGAGACTGAGTGGTGGTGGCATTACTGATTCAAGGCCTTCAGGCAAAGTGATGAAAACCTAAAAGAGGCTTTTGTTGTTTTTTATTTGGAAAAGAGTTGAATCGGTCGGTATCGCCGACACCGAAACATCCCACTTGATCTGTGTGTGTGACGCTACATTGAAAAGAGCAGGTTATGAAACACAGTGAATCACCTGGCGCACCGTAAAAATAGAACAGCATGATTGTTTGACATGCCTATTTTTTCCCTGTTGTTTCCGTTGTCAAGCTGAAAAAAGGAAGAATGTAAGAGAAGTGCAGTCGATCACGGACGGCCGTAGGCGTCTTGTAAAGCAGAATAACTAATTTATGAAGCAGGGCTGTTTATTTTCAGCTTGTTTTCCTGTGATGTGGTGGAAGGGAGGACATACATTCAGGTACATCCTTACTGTAACTGCAACATTTCTAAATGTTCGACTGCATGTTTCCGTAGAGGTACACATGCTGTCATATGTTTGTTTTTTTATCCATTCTGAATACGAGATGCAGTACAGCAGCCGGTTTTGTCTGAGAGGGCTGCCGTGATGATATGTAGCAGAAGACTCAAGGTGCAAGGAGCACCAGAGGTCCCTCAACCCCAGAGACTGCTTTGCAGGCAACCAAAGGCATCTCTGCAGGCAGCTACATCACACACCGCTATCTGTCTGGAGCTGGTGCACATCATCATGAGCTCTGTAACACTGGGTACCGAAACATCCAAATGCTCAGATTCCCAGCGGAGCGCCACTTTCTCGTCTACAAAGCCTGAACATATTGCATTACCGCAGTGGGAATATGAATCAGGACTGTATCTGTTGGAGGCTTGTGTTGTGCCTCGAAGATAAGTTGAATAAGTTGAGTTCTACCAAGTGCTGTAGAAGGTGGTCTTTGGTTGTTTGAGTTCTGAGGTCGTCTCCAGCACGGCGCGTCCCGAGCGCAGACCTGGGAGGGTGTACGGGGGGGGGGGGGGGGTAGAAGCTGTAAACACTGTTAATCACCAGCACAGAAAAAATGTGATTTGCTCATAATGAGAAAGAGTGCAGCACATCACACTTAGAGCTGTGATTCTTGACATCTCAGTGGGTCCCGATGTAGCAGAAATAATTCATACACACAAATATATGTCTAAGGAAACGATGGATTCACTCCAGGCTAATTAATAATCAAACAAGCCAATGAGCAGTGAAACGCCCAGATGATGCGATAGGCTTCTGACGATCATAGAGCACCACCACCATCATCATCAATATATCCAGGAGCCGTGTTGCACATGTCTCCATCTAGAGGGACCTGCGATTGATTTCTTTAACATTCACACTCGGCTGTGAATCCACAAAGTCTTCTATCCTAGAGGGTGTAAACATTAAAGGTACTGTAAGAACAAAAGGTACGGGGGAAAAAAAGCACACGGAGAGGAACAAGATCTTTAGTCTTGTTCAAACACAGCCATCAGAAACACTTTCCTCTGCTGTTTCCTTTGGTAATGACATTTGCAGACTTGGTAAGTGAGGTCAAACTATGTTAGATAAATGATATCCGCGTTGATCTTAATCAAAGTTCGTGAGGAGAGCCGGAGCTGAGGCTGAATTTGCATACGGACAAAGACATATTGACTTTAATTAATGAACGAGCAGAGTTCATTCATATTTCAGGCGAGTTTACATCCAGAGCAAATGAGAATTTGCGCGAGCTCATTGTGAGTTCATATTGTGTGACTGTCAATATTGCAGATGAGTAAGCGTGTAAGGAGAGTCGCAACCGCCGCATGCAGACAATGGATGCAAAAAGCGTTTCAGCATTCCAGGAATATTGTCGTCCAACAGAGAAATGCTTCCGTTAGCACTTCTGCATCAGCGCTAAGGAAACAAAAAGGGGGGAATTAGACTATTGTTGTCACAGTTTACAATATAACCCAACAATTAGCATCTCTACTTGCTGTCCTCAGTCTCCAGTGTGTTAATTGTCTTGGGCAGGTTCCAGTATTCCATTACGGAATAATTGGACAGCGTAGTGGGCCATCACGGAGCCCCTTGCTCTTGCCAAGGGAGAGGTGAAAGCCTTATTGATCCTGCGTCTGAGTCCCTGATCAATCACCCCAAATCAGCCTCCAGGGACCAGGGAGGAAAACAGGTGACAAAGGATATCTCTATGACTAGGTATATATTAATCACAACAGAGTGTGTGTGTGGGGGGGGGGAGGATATGTGCAGCATCGCAAGCGGCATCTCGCTCCAGTTTTCTCACCGAAATATCAAGTGAACGGGGGGGGGGGGGGGAGTTGCATATGACCGCAGCAGAGTGTGTGCGGGACAGTTCGGTATGAGGCGCGGTGACGCTGCCGCCACTCTCCAGGTGGACATCAGTGGCGGGGAGAGGCCTGCTGTGGCTTCCTGTAATTGAGTTAAATAAATGATTGCGTTTCCAGTGGCGCTTGCTGTGGCCTTCAGCTTTATGCCTGGCTAGAGCCACTGCCGATTTAATTAATTTTTAATTAGGAGGGAAAATTGCAGGCCTATTCCACCGGGACCTTAAAGACATCTGTGCATTGGAGATAACATTCTTAAATACCCGGGCGCCTCCCAACAGAAGGAGCTTTGGCGGGGCGGCGGGGATGATGCGGTCCAGGGCCAGGTGAACTGGGCTGCCGTCGAAGTTCTCTCAGCGCATGTTGGTCGCACTCGGCGTGAGCGGGGGAGTTTGTCGATCATTAGCGTGGAGGCTCCCCGAGCCGGAGTGAGCCTGCAGCCGCCGACTTGAGAAGATTTGGTCCATCAATCAGTCAAACAGATGCATGTCAGTGTCACACACAGCTTTAATGGAGTGATTGATTGAACTTTCCCTCGTCCTGTCACACACAAACATATATGTGCGGGCGGCAGAGCATTAATTTACACACACACACACACACACACACTCGCCTGATGAATATGTAGTGCTGCCCCTTTTTGCCTTTCGCCATGTAATCCCTCATACACTTAGCCTCTGTGTGCCATGGCCGGGCCGTGATGTATGGCAGTCGCGGTCTGTAAGAATGTAGCGTGGAGGATGTTCAACAGCCTGCTGAAAGATGTTTTACAGCCCCGGCGAGCAGGATGTTGTCACAATGTGTTCAATATCCCAACGCATCAAAATTTACTGCGGGCTTCCAGCACTTTCCATTCATTGTGCTTTATCGCCTCGGCGACACACATTGATCTCGGCGAATAATACTTTTTATTATTGAACATTACCCCACGCACTCCATAATCAGATTTATTTCCTGTCCGCCGTGTTTGCGGCCCTGAGTCTGAGCAGACGTCAGAGCAGATATAAAGGAGCAGATTCTGCCCAGTACTTGGTGTGATAATATCCATGAAGAACATTTTATCTGAGGAGTGGATGGTATCTGGGTTTGTTGTGCCTGAGAAAAACACCTGACCTTCTCCCGGTGATACAGACAGACAAGTTCTTACAGAAACTCGGCGTCGGATTTGATCTCACTGGATGTCGCGGGGCCAGCTGGATATGAAGGATGGTGGATAACGAAAAAATGAGAGGAAAACATGACGACAGTGGCTTTCAAACACTGAGGGGTTCATCAAAATGCAAAAATCAATCTGCGACTAATGAAGTCATTGGATTTTATTCAGAGGTCTCTCGTCTGCAGAGCGTCGGGTCATTGCAAAGTTACATTTTTTTGCTGTAACAAATGTGTTTTTGGAGGGAGCATTTAGTTGGAAGAGCTGATGGCAGAGCATGGAAGTGCCTAATTAGGCTGCTGTCCAAGAGGCTGCAGTGTGTGTGAGAAACGCCCCGTCTTTGGCATTTAATCTAAGCCTGTCACATTCACTTTGGCTCCCCCTCAGCCCCAGAAGCCCTCTGAACGCATGGCTGAGGGGACACCTGAATGCATCGCTGTAATTTTGTCTTCGTGGGACGTGCGGTGATATGCTTCTCACATGATGCCAACTGACTGGTCCTCCGGGCCGAGCTCTCCTTTGCTCATGAAATAATGAATAAGGTACCACGGTATGTTGGTACCGTTGTGTGTGTGTGTGTGTGTGGGTGGGTGTGTGCCTATGTGTGTGTGAGTGAAATGAAAGAGGAAGAGGCCATGACAGGTATAGAGAATCCGTTATAATTGGACAAACCAAACAATGGCGGCGACCCATTAATTATTTTCCAGTTTTGTTTTGCCAAGTGACAGACTTGTAAATTGAATTGTCTTCTATTGATCGCGGCACATCAGTGAGACGTGGGATGAAGGGAACAGAAAACTGGAGAAACAAACGGTGTCACACAGGGGGGCGTGGCTGACAGGCAGAGAAACACAATGAGCCGCCTGATGAGACAACAAGAGACGCTATAAATCACCCGCTTGAAACTGTTTGTTTTCCCGTAGTGAGATGAACGCCAGAGGGGGTAATGCTGCAACTCGGAGAAGACAATGTAGTGCCTTCTTGAATGACTGGGCCACTTATATTGGCACTACACACTATCAAGCCCTACTGATTGGTTCGATTCGATATGTCCAGCTTTGGGATATGTCTGGTTCTGAGATGTGTTCCATCACCAACATTTCATGGAGGCGAATATGTGAAGCTCACAGTACAAACAATAAACTTTCAAACTAGAAAGGCACTCAGTAGACTTCATCAGAATCAGAATCAGAATCAGAAAGTATTTATTGCCAAGTAGGTTTACACCTACCAGGAATTTGCTCTGGTAATTGGTGCATACAATGAACATAGAAACATAAAAACACAATAAATACAACACACATAAGAAAAGCAATTAAAAAGAAAACAGTATATACTTACTCACTATTCACATTTATTTAGACATAAACATATCTAAATAAAAATATATAAAAGATAAAAGATATAAAAAGTGAAGTAAAAAGTGAAATGCAAAACAGTGAACAGTGTCAAATTGCAATATGCAATGTAATGCAGTATAATATAATATAATATAATGTGTAAATTTAACATATTTTCATACCTCCGCTAAGGTTCATCAGTGCATCGTTCCACCAAGTTTCATAGTAATCCTACCAAGTCAGTTTTGTGCAACGTTGCCCATAAACAAACAAACCAACCAATAAATTGACAGGCGTGAAAACATGAGCTCAATGGTGGAAGTAACGATTCCAGCACCAACATCTCTTTCCTCGTTAGTGTCCAAGTTACCAGTTAATCCCCACCCCCCCGCAACAGTTGTCAATAGGACTACTTTCTACGGAAGAAGTAGTCTCAGTGGAAATTGATGATACAGAGTACTATGTTATATCCAGTGCACAGAGGTAAATGTCTAATGTGTCATGCTGCTTTTTAAAATGCTGTGACCACCACATATACATGGTAAATAAGAATGTGTGTTATTGGGCTGTCATCATTCAGGACAGATTTGCAGGCTACATATTTTGTACGTTTGTTGAACCAACTTGTTAAAGTGGCTAGATTAAAAAAACAGGCCCTCAAAGTCAACATTGCAATTCGATTTTTTTAATTAAATCACTGAATGAATATCGGCCGTGATGTGAATTATTGAGCTTTAAATTAAACAAAACCACATCAGACGAGTAGAACCACTAAAATATGTGAAATGCTAGTTATTGCAACGCCACTAACAATGTTTTATTTCCCCCCGGGATCTATAGATGGGCTCAGGTTGTACAGCCTCTGAAAACTTTTCAAAATCATAATGAATTTTGCTTCTTACATTTAATATTTATGATTAAATGCATAAAACACTTAAAGTTTGGAAACAAGCATTCCTAGTCTATTTAGTCTACAATTGGATGATCTAATTCACCAGGACTGATTGGTTCAAAGGAATATTTGACATCTCCCCTTATCTAATCGAGCCCTGCCCAATCCAAACCTGTGATAAAAAGTAAGAACAAAACCAGGTGAGCTTGAATTATTCATGTTAAATACCAAAAGTGTTTTTACAGCCTGACCAAAAACTCAAGGTTTATGTTGTACCTGATCGTTCAAATCAAAGTACTTTTTCAGACAATTCAATTTCTCTCACCAAAAATGTGTGTCTGGCTTTGTAGCCCAAAGTGATTCAAAATTACTTTTTTACTATTGCAACGCACTTTTTTCATGTAATAGTCGATCGCCATGGTCTCGGCTTCTGCGGGTGCAGAACGCTGCTGCCAGCATTTTAACCAACACCAAGTTAGGGCCCATATCTAATAATGCCTCCCTTCATTTGCAGCCAGTTCAATTTAGGATCTAACTTTAAAGCTCAGCACAGTCTGAACCCCAGAGCTACTAACTTTCTCTGCTCCAAGTTTTAATCGAAGATCTTCCGACCAACGTTTCCATAGTCAGGGCTGGTTTACCGATGCTGACTTAGCTTTTGCCATCAAGGCCCCTAAGCTCTGGAGCTTCTTGCCTGAGGAGATGAGACTTGCCAGCACTCTGTATGTTTTTAAATAATTATTCAAAACATATTTTTATAGGTCTTTTATGCATGATTTTTAACTGGTTATATGGAACATTATTTGGATGCTGAATATTAGTTTGTTATTATAAAATGATTTACGACATTGACTTCAGAGGCAGTGATGTAGAGTTTCTTTAGCACACTGAGATTCAGTCTGCATCGCTGTGGCACCTCTAGCTCATAGTGAACAGAGTAAGACTGATTAAGATTAAGATTAAGATGCATTTATTAGTCCCAAACACATGCAAAGGCACACTCATGGAGGTAGGGAAATTTAACTTCTGCTTTTGCTTTTGACCCATCTGGTGCAGGATACACAGAGCAGTGAGCGACCATGTACGGCGCTCGGGGAGCAGATGTTGGGGGAGTAAGTTGCCTTGCTCAGGGGCACTAGACAGGGTAGGGAGACTCTTGGATTTTTGGACAGATCAATTCAGGTTCGTCTTTTGTTGTTTCTCCGTGGAGTCGAACCAGAGACGAACCAGAGACCTTCTCTGCCCATAGTTCAAGTTTCTGCCACTAGACCACCGCCTCAGTGTAAATTTGTGTCAATGTCCAACATGCTGCTGTTCAGGAGGCTGGTAGTTTTACCCCTGATCACCTGTTTGCACAGCGATCGAGGCAGAAACCATCAGTTTTCCAGTCGTCCTGGTGAACAATAGACACGCAGCACGGACAAGATGGCGAGCTAGGAAGACCGGCTCAGTCCGTTTTTAAAGGGCTGACCCGGATCGGACGTTGGATACTCACTGCCAGAGAGGTAGGAGTATCAGTATTTTCTTTATATTTTTGAACAGAACTGAATGGACTTGGATCTTTATTATTTATTTTGAAAAGACAATCACAACGAACTAAAAAGAGAATAAGGGAAGAAGAGTGAGTTCCACTCATCCAAACCCTCCTTTATTTATTGTTTGAATTATGTGTATATGTTTATTAAGTTCATTATGTTTATAATATATTTTATTTATTGTCTTTTTGTCTAAATGTGTTTAGTAAAGTGCCGGCTTAAATTTAAAGTACCTGGTCTCTGGCTGCTTTTTTATGCTTTCACCCCACTCCTTAGAACCTAGGACTAGTCCAGTATTTTGTGTATTAGAGGTAAATGCTACATAAGCTCTTCAAGAAACCAGAATGCTGCTCCAGGGCTACTTGCATGCAACTGGTGTTGCTTCTCCTTCCCTGACAGGAGTAGTTAAAATGTGTATTTGCTCATTCCAGCCACATAAACTGTACCCCCCCCGCTGCTTAAGTCCTGCGAGATTGCTGCAAACATCAGGCAAAACACTTTGCAGTGTCAGTGCCGGTTACCATGTGTTTCCCCAGAGGGGTGATGCCGCTGTTTCCTGCACTTACTCCGTGGTCACTGGCCACATTAACACTAGCAGGTGTAACCTATAGCGCGGTACCGTTAAGCTCTCAGCCAGCTGCCTCCGCTGTGAACGCTGTCTCAGTGGTGCTGAGCCTTAATAGATGATAATCACAGTAGGACGTCGGAGGGCAGGTCAACAGGATTTTAATAGCTTCAGATGGATGTGTCTGTGTCTGCAGCAGGACGCGCGGAAAACCGGCAGCGACATCGCCACCTACGCTCTGACTTTGGGATGACCTTCTCCACAGAGATGGGGAAATGTCATCTCAATTAGACCAATCACGAGCTCCGTTTCTGTCATGGCTGGCCAAAGGGGCACTTTGAGGAGTTTTGACATCTGGATGCTAAGAGCTCAAATTGCTCCATTAGAAACCTTTTGCTTTGGAACCTAAATAAATCCAAGTGAAGTGCAGTGAAATACACAGGCAGAATATATGGCTGCTTGATGCAACGTACTCCCATTCATCCCCATTATTTGGTCTGTCATATTTATTAGTGTTTGCAAGGAGAGTTAAAGTGAGAGAATTATACATAAACTGACGTCCTTATGGTTCAGGTTTAAATGTGCAATTCAACCTGAAGGGGAATGAATCAGCAAATCTGACACCAACCTGCTCTGTTAACCCCAGAGGACTGTTTCATTTGAATCATTCAGGTGCCTTGTCAAGGCATTTCTAATTTTAGTTTTAATCACCGAGCTGATATATCTGCATTGTTAATCCAGAAACCTCATATACCTGTTAAGACGGATCGTTAATCAACGGGTAATCATTCCAATATATTCCCTCTGAAAAACCTCCTAGACACTTAGACATGCGTGCACGAGCACACATGTACACACACACACACACACACACACACACACACACACATACACACACACAAAGTTTGAACAGATATCCTTATTAGGACTTTGCATTGACTTTGCATTGCTTAACCAAAACCCATCCCTATACGCCCTATTCATGCCTAACCTTTGTGTAGACTGGCTTTTTGTCCCCATAAAGAAGATAAGCCTGTCTGATGTGACTCTGTAAACAGATTTAGGTCCCCACAACATGAGTAATACCTGGAAGACACACACATACATTGACTTACATTCCGACTTGCTTACTCCACCTTGAAGGGATTTGATTTTGACCCTATTTGTGACAACAGAGACACACACACGCAAACAAACATACAAAGACACAGACTTGTTCTCATACTCACATTAAGCAACAGGAAGTAGTGACCTTGGTTTCACACGGAATATGAAATAAGCTGGGCCATTATTTCGTTAATGCGGAGTACGTGTAGCCCTTCAAGCACTTTAGTTTCCGCCTTAACATTTAACCGTTCTTTATTGCTTGCTGACAAGGCTCGAGACAGCAAGGTCAATCACCCAGGGATCCCCTCACAAGGCACTTTACCTGGCTCATCATTTTGCATAAAGTCTTCAAAAGTAACCATAATGACCCTTGTACCCGCCCGGCAGAGGGATTAAAGACAATTCCTCTTGTTTTGATACACTAGTGTTGTGTGATTTTAGCCGGAGCCCGGGAATGAAGTAAGGAGGGAGAGTGCCGTTAGAAGGTTTTAGATCCTGCCATATTAAAATATTCAACATGCAGCCTTGAACCGAGGGTCACTACATGAAAAATGTTACAGAGCACATGACTTAAGGCGTCGGGGAAAGAATAGCCGACTCCCCCGGGCTGGATTCTGTGTGGAGAACATGAGGTAGTCCACGATTCACGTTGCAGTTTGAGTCCGGCCTGAGCACAGGACTGTAAACAGCAGACGCCCGTGAAATCATTTGCGCACGGAGCCCCGTCTTAATGACACACAAATATCACAATCTACCCCCCCCCCCCCCCCCCCTTTCACTCTCTTACACAAACTCCATCTCATGAATGTATGCATGCGAGCGCAAAAATTACAGACGCAGGTTTGGCTCATAAATCTGAAACCTTGCACCACCCAGAGCAATCACACCGGACATGCATGAAGTGCTCTACCCCCTGCTGACAGAGCCTTAATCAAAGGTCACACATGAGAGGAGAAAATGCAGCGCCGTAATTGTTACATGCCTAATTTAGTAGAACATTGCATAAGCTTTGGGCTGTTGTCAGCCATTGATTTATGTTATTGTGGCCCTATTGACTTTCATAACAGTATTCAGTGAGCTATTCCCCTCTAATGTTTACAACACTGGATAAGCCCATTACATCATATGCAATAAATGAAATGTTCTGTACCTACATGATAGGAGCTGTTGCCACTTATTGCCGAAGATAAAAATGTTTGTCTCGCAGGAAGCGGAATTGCCCGAGACCCCCGCGACATGGCAGCTGTAATGTAATGCTTTACAAGAGCGATCATATTAGAGGAATTTTTCATCTCTTGTCCTCTGACAAGTACATCTGGCTCGCCCCAAAGGCATGCGCCACACGGATTTGAAAAGCAGACTCAGCTGACGTTATTCCTCCTCCCATTTGCAGACACCCCTGCACGCCGGAAAACTAATTAACTGGACATTTAGTTCTGTCAGAAGCCTGCAACTAAATGCCCAAAGTTCAGCTCCTCGCGATTCAAAAAGGAATCATTCTTAAGCTGCCGTTAACAAAAATGTCACTTATGAAAAGGAAGGGTTTAATATGCAATTCTGCTCACATTTGAATTTCCACCATTCACAGTTCGCTGCAACTTAATGGACTTTTAAGTAAGGATGGCTGTGGGGGGGAGAAAAAAGCAGTGCGCTATCTTTGAATTTTGATTTATTTTCTTTTTGAGGCGTGATCTTGAACCGCTCAAACAAATGTCTAGCTTTGATGAAGGCTCTATATATTATTTCATACATAGTTATTTGATGTTAACAAGGCTAGAAATGAATGTAAGAGAAATGACACAGGTGAGACAGAGGTGAGGATGAAACTCAGCACTCAACTCCACCAGACGGCCCAACGGCACAAAGCGGTGGCGGATTAGATCCAAGTCAAGGACCAGCAATCAGGCAGGTATTCAAACAGAGTTATAGGAGAGCTTGGTAATGAGCAGGAGGACAATCTAACAACTGGTGGGTTGAAATATGAAGAGGCAGTGTGTGCCGCAGTCATCCGGCAAGTGACCGGATGGAGAGTTGTGTCTAAGTCCCAAATGACACAAGAGTTAGTGACAATGAAAACACACAAGTGGCCGAAACACTAGATGAAACGTGAGAGCCGTGACAGATGCAACTGGGCTATCGATTTACTATTTAAGTTTCCCATCCGACCTAATGCGCCCTAGCTTGACACTAAAAGGGGCGAGGACTCTGAGAATAGATGGGAATCCACTCAGGCCGGTGGAAGCACTATTGAATCCGGCGTCTCAAACACAAATAGCTGCTTAGACTCTGTTAAACATAACCCTCTTGTGCTCAACATCCTATTGACAAACATCAGAGGAGTCGGGGCTTGTTGGCCCTGGCTTCCCCCGCTGCAGCCCACTGTGAGTCTGATGAGGCCACGAGATATTTCAGCCTCTCACAAATCATCGCATGCTATCCGGCCTGTGTCTGGAACCGATCCATAACATTTGTACGACAAACAAATATTCTTTTCAAAAGCCTTCACATGAAAGCAGACAGACAGCCCATCTGCGGAAGTGAGCCTCAGCTCCGGTAATTTGCCCCGGGCTCCGTGTGGTTTCAATTATTGTCAATCATTTGGTTTAATGCACTTCGGAGGACTGGGGAAGACCTGTGTCACTGCTCTGAGCTGCACCGCCTCCAACCTCTGCTCCGCACAGGAAGACAAGAACAACAAACACACACACTCTAAATCTCCGTCTCCGCCGAATATAATTACCATTCTCCGGGTGATTCCCCAAACCCTTTTCTTCCCCCCTCCGCCTTCGCCCTCTTCAGATGAGCTCATTTGAATAGGAAGCAAAAAATCATGTTCCTTTAATATATGATGTGTTTTCTTTTTTGGACGTTATTATGGAGCCCTTACAGAATGCTTGTAGGCATAAAAACGTCACCGAACATAAAGCTCCGGCACAACGTGGGGCTGCAGACACCGACTATGCTAATGAAGGTTCCACGCAGCCTCATTACGAGCCGCGGAGAGAGGTCGTTTTTCTTGGCTATTTTCTTGATGATGTGTAGCTCGAGGTGGGGAAGTGGGTTGAGTTTGGTGCTGTGCTTCTTCATCAGGACTGTAAAGGAGGGGATGAAAAAAACGGGGGAAATGAAGAGAGAGCCGTCGTTAGTTCATGCGATTTCTATACATCGAAGTCCCCGGTGTGTGTCTCCTGCCGGGTGTTTGTGTTCACAATATTTGGTTCATCATTTGCTGACAAATGAACGGAGAATCAGCACGAGAGAGAAAGAAAATCTGTAGTCCTTTTATGGATGTAATTATGGCTGCCACTCCGGGGGCCTTGTGTGGTTTGAACATAATTCACAGCCTCCACCGAACGGAAAAACAGACATCTTTTCCCTTTTTGATCCACATGGCCAACAAATTAGATGAGTGAGTGTGCCATCTCAAATTTTTATGCACAAGTTATCCACAGTTTTATGTAATAAGCTCAAGGTCCTGAGACAAAAAACGACGCTCGCCAATTATAAGACACTCATTCCCAATCTTCTCCCTTTCTCCCTCTCTCCATCTTTTCTTCTTCTACTTCCTCTCCTTCTCCCCTGATTATTTCTAATGCTGCAATCTCCCCCCATCCTTCCCCTCGCTCCCTGTCAGCATCTCAACCTCATAATTAGCCGGCATTAATTAGATGCACTGGCATAATTGTTAATCATTGGTTACTCTGGAAACATCTTGGAGGATGAACAGAATGCCAAGCGAGGCAGGAGGACAGCGGCAGCTCGGAAAGAAAAAGATTGTGTGCGGATGTGAGAGTCTCTCGCGCAAAAAAAACGCAACACAATATGAACACAATTCCCCCAGACCTCCGCTCTGCTACTTTGGAGACAGCACACGCTGCAGCACCGAGATCGGGTTGGTCGGTAATTCATTAATGACTCCTCTCTCATCACCTGATATTATTACTTCTCGTGCCCCAGAGGACCGTTGTGAGAATTAAAAACAAACACTGGAAAGCAGCCCGGCTGTGGAAGGCGAGGGCGCAGATTACAAACACACGGCGACCACGCTGAACGGCGCGGAAAGGGAAAGTGCCGGGTGGTCGTTGGCTCGTGGAGTCCCTGTGGCTCGCCGACACTGACTGCACCGCTGCCTGTCCATCTCCGATTACTGTCTAATCGAATTCAGCCTCATGTCTGGCTTCTCCCACAGGTCTGCTCTGGCAGTCGACTCTGTGATAAAACATAAAAACAAGGCACCATCATTTCATTCGAGGGACGAGTCAAAGGGGACATCAAAGACCTGCATCGCCTCTCTCAGCCATCACTCCCTCAATCTATCTTTCTTTGCCTCTGTTTATTTACTTCTTTGCATTCTCTTATCCCCTGGATCTGCTCTCTTGCGGTCTTACTCCACCTCTCGGCATATTCATGATGGTTGTCGGCCATCGGAGAAGTAGAGGTGAGCGTTGGTTGTGTCATCGCGAGTCAGGCGTTGGCATCCTGCAGAGGTTACATGGCTCATTCTTTATTCTCCATGTCAACTGGCCATAAATGTTTATAGCTTTGTGGTAAGACCTCGGCTATTCAAATGATCTTGTCACGATGCATCCCTGAGCAGGAATAAAGCGCTCCTTTATGGGGAACTGTAAACATTCGCTGTGTGCTTCATGGGGAACAATGCCCATTTATAAGAGTCCAGCAGAGGCCACGTCCAAAGGGGACAGTCAACTTTTCCTTCTCTCTGGATTGTGTTTCCCTGAGCTTTCCGTTTTCTTCCCGCCTGTCTCTCTGCCCTCCTCAGATTTGTCTTGCCTTTTTCACCCCTCCTTTCCCAGGGCTTGGCTGAGATCAGGCCAGGTTTTAATGAGAGCTGCAGCCTCAGTCTGAGCCCTCCTCTCTATGCAGCTCCATGAGCCTCGTAATCCGCCATCGATCCTTCCATGAGTTGTTGCTGTCAGCTTTCTGAAATAACAGAAAGAAAAACAAAGCGCCATTCCAATTAGTCCAGGTTATAATTGGGTATTATTACAGTGCCGGAGCAGGACTTGGCGAAGCATGACGCATGTCATTGTTCCCGCTCGCAGCAAAGCCCCTCCGAGAGGTCGGGAGTGACACGGTGCCCTTCTTGCCAACCCACATCCTGGCCTTCTTGCCAGCTTATATCCACAAGCAGAAAGCTCTCACTGCCACAGCTCGCACCACGGAGCCAAGTAAGCACTCCATTTGAATGTGACTATAATCCTAATTACAAATGGACAGCCATTTGGTAAAGGCTCGCCAGCTCTATATATATATATATATATATATTTAAACCTATATCTACAAAGGCGGACTTTACTCTGCAAAATGTCTGCTGACTTGCTTGAATCGCTC
This sequence comes from Pleuronectes platessa, assembly GCF_947347685.1. Classification (NCBI taxonomy): domain Eukaryota; kingdom Metazoa; phylum Chordata; class Actinopteri; order Pleuronectiformes; family Pleuronectidae; genus Pleuronectes; species Pleuronectes platessa. Next base: position 10,734,858 of record NC_070633.1, read on the forward strand.
AAGGACGGCAGAGGGAGATAACCTTTGTGAGGAGCGGCCGTGTTACAATATGTCTTTTCAAAGCTTTAGTCGAAACAGTCTGTCTCACCTTTGACTAATTCACCAGGCAACTTTTGAGTCTTTGCTCTGCCTTCGCGGTGCTGAGGTTGCACAATGGAGTGAATTTGAATAACAAAGAGAATCGTTTAAGAAATGAACCACATACTCATTCTCTCCAGATAATAGCCACGGCCTGATACGGCAACTATCAGTCCATTATTATTCTCCTCTTTTTCTATGATAAATATTGTGTGTTGATTGTTTTGAGCTATAAACATTTCAATGCTGACAGATGTTCGGTAACAATATAAACACGTAATGGTTGATTGATTATTCTCAAAAACTATCAATAAAAAAACTTTGTGTCAAGTGGGACAATTTTGACAAATTAAATTATATTTCTAAACAGAAGTGATTTTGTACTTTTCTCTGATGGAAATTCAAAATCTGATTCCAAGATAAATAATCTTTGTAATATTTGAATTTCTGGGCAAACGCAGAAAAAAAAAATGTCCAGGACATTGTGCCAATGAGAAAAAGTAACATTTGGTACAAGAACTCAGAAGTGTTAGGGAGGCTTAAATGAGTCTTCACACTCCTCCTCCCTGAAGTGTATTCAGAGAATTGAATTACACCCCTCTGGAGAGAGACAGAGGAGGAAGAACACAGTGGAGAGAAAACAAAACTGATTCCGAGGAAAAATGAGACAGAGGGACGGAAAGGGAAATGGAGTTTGCTTTGCCTTGTATGGCCAGACATTGGGAAATACAGCTTTTCTGGCACAGTAAAGAACAAACACCAGGACGATCAACTCAGACGGAGCCGAGGCTGGAGTTACTGTATGCTGTGTTGCCATGGAAACAACTAAACCAACGGATGATGGGAGGCAGCGTGATTGTCACGAACACGGTTACCGGGACCTGCTCCTCTCAAGCTGCTCGGGGAGAGGCACTCAGAGCACTTACAAGCCTATTCTTTTTCCTTGGTCTACTGTACACTTATCCGTCCAACTGCCAGACTTGGCTTCATGATGGACAGGCCAGTGCAACCGGTTTGAATTGACCTGTGTAAATCTGTTTGGGCTGTCTGAGGCGGCTTTGATTTTAGAGCTCAAACTCTTTGATGTCAGAGTGAGCAACGGCAGGGACAGAGTATATGTACCATTAAAAAAAAACGTTTCTATACTTTTATGTGCTGATTAGGTATTCTATGTGAAATGCCGCCCTGTTTTCTTGTTGGTAGCTGTGGAGCGACAGACCATGAAGGTGTTTAATAAAAAAAGAGCACAGCGACTGATGATCTTTGCCTCTGCCGGCCCCGGGGGAGGCAGGCGATGGGCAGCGGCCACCTGCCACTGGGAGCACTGCACTTTACTGGTGCCATGAAAAGACAGAGGCAGCTCTCCACAGGCCAATCAAGCTATACCAACAGCTGGCTGGCTGCCCTCCTCAGCCTGGCTCTCTCTCTCTCTCTCCACTTGTCCTCCCTGTGTGTCTCTGCCTCGCTCTGTCCCACCTCTCAGCGCATCGTTCCCTCAAAAACACACATCCGGTCCTTCCGTATCATCCGCCGGTGCGATGGCACTTCTGAGAGCTCCTCCGTCCCCTCACTCCCTCCCTGGCGACAAATATTTACCGTGCTGCCCTGATTTATTCTGGGTTAATTAGTGAAAGTTAAATAGCTATCAAGACACGATTCTACAAAACACAAACACACGTGAGCGTGCGTGTCCGCACACACACACAGACCACTGACTGTCTCACATAAACCCAGTGCCAGCTCCTGCCTTGCCCTCTAGCCCCAAAGGCATAATGTGGTTTATTATAGACATGTGAAGACTTAATTAGATGTGTATAATGCATGCTGTCCGGGGACTGCTTGCTGCACTGCTGTATAAAACCAGGCCGAGTATAAAACTGGCTGTGTTAACAGCCTGCATTAGTAAATCTCTTTGTGCTATGTTAGCGATGAGAGGCAGCTTGGTGGTAAAGCACTGCTTGCTTCTCATTATGACAGATATATGTTGCTTTGCTAGCCAGGACAGGGAGAAGAAGGGGGAAAGGATTTCACACACACACAGACACACACAGACACACACACACACACACACAAACAGGCTGAGCTTTTTTCTTTTTTTAATTGGCTCAGTATATGGCGAGGAAAACGGAGCAGTGTGAGAAGTTATAAGTAATGAGCATCATCATTAAACAAATACAACCTGACACACCTTTTGGCTCCGCATTTGACAACTCCGGTAGTGACAGCTGGCGGATTCTGAAGGTGTGTGGAAACTTCTTCCTTTAAACTCAGCTCACAACAGAACTTCTGAGACTCCCGCGAGTTTCTACATCTCTGGCAAATCATCCGGCTCTATAGGCTCTGTGCCCTGCCTGGGAGGAAAGCCATAAAGATTAGCAGTTAGATTAAAATCTTTACGACAAACAGTCCTCCTAAGTGTGCGAGGGTGAAAGAGCAGGCCGAAGCAGCGCAGATGAGGGAGATTAGCGCTGCCTGGAACAAGAGGGACAAAACAAATCCACTCAAGGAAAGATGCCGGTCACACAAAGGGAAGAGGTGAGAGACAGTGTATAAAATGGAGGGAGGCTGCTGACTCGAGAAAAATATTTATGGCCTGCAGTGGGTGTAAAACTTGAGCGGGGGCTTTGGTGAACCAAAGACAAACAAAAAGAGGAGGAATCAATAAATCTATACAGGTTCACTGTTACACCAGATAGTCTGACATTTGTCACAGGCATTATTGGCCTGCTGGACAGGACCGTGACCCCGGTGACCCTGGCTGCATCTCCGTCTTCAGAATGTGAAAAAACCACACAATGTATGTGACCCTGATAGAAATCTCTAATCATGAAAAGTGACTAATCATTTTTAATGAATAGGGTTTTATAGAGTTTAACAAGTCCCATAAAAAGACCAAAACAAACGATGTGTTTGTCTGTTAGTACATTCTGAAGTCACCCTGCTTTCCATAGCACCTTCCAACTCATTCTTTCCTATAGCGAAGAAACAAATCAATGAAACCAGGATGCCAATGTTTAGTAGAATTGTTTTTAAAATTTTCAGTAATTTTTAAGACATCATGGGCACTGTTGTTTTCAGCACAAAATACTCAAACAGGGGTAAAATGTGCATTTCCTGGGGAATATTTTCAGCAGCGGGTCAACAGAGAAACTGCAGCGCATATTTACAGCACAACATCAAAATTGTGTTGATTAATTCAAAAATAAGCTACAGCTTTCTCACAGCCGGAAGAAACAGGTCACTGTTAATAGATTGAACAGGTTGTGGAAAACAAGGGAGGCACAGGAATAAGCAATATCATCCTTGGAATACATTGGAAATACATGTTCCATCAATGTGTAATTTGAGCTACATCTCTGTGAACCACGTCTCTGTGTTCCTGTAGCAGTAAATGCTATTTAGACTTTATATGCAGTGAGCGGATGAGGTGCAGCTGTGCCCTCGCAACACTGCAGTAACACATCCTACTCATTCTGTGCTGCCGCACTGCTCTCTGTTTGAAACAAATGCAAACATCTGTTTGTCAGTGGACAATATGTTCACAGAACTGTTCGCATAAGAACTCTGTGTCACCAATAGACGCTTCCTGTCTTATATAATATTTATCTTAGTTTTGTATCACGATCACTTTTTCTTTTTTGGAATCGGTATATCTCATCTTTGTCTTTTACTTTTTTCTTTCCTATCTTTTTTGTCATCACTTGAACATCACTTGTTCCAAACACACACAGTCTGTTGGGAAAGTTTTGCATCGATGCCAACAGAACTAAAAGAACCAGACTGATCAGTAAACTTGAATCTTTTGATAGGGAGTCAAACAGGTTACTAAACACATGTTGTATTTCTAATAACTAGTGCAGTGCCCGTTCCGGACCTGTTTGCTAAAGCTACGGAGCTACTTCAGAATTATTTCTTGTCGTTTGTGAATCAAACAGTTTTACAACATACTATCACTTTTTATTTTTTGTGTGCAGGGATTGTTATCAACAGTCGGTGATGAAGTGTGATCTGCTGTGAAGATTTTATAGTCAATGTTTTTCATAGAATGAATCTGGCCTGCTGGACATGATTTACTGTTGATTTACTGAACTGCTGTTGTTTATTTTTTAAATTGCATGTCGGCTATTTCAGTGGTTTGTTAAGCAACCGACGCAATTGTTAGCGCACACTTTTTCAAAATAAAGGCTCTGTGATTAGCTCGATATAAAGCCTTCTAACAATAAAATGAACGTTGTGCTTTTACTTTTGGGTCCAAAATGAATGAAATTCGACTCTGCACTTACCAATCCACATGCCAGGTATGAAGCCGATGCAATGAACGCTTTGTGAGATATGTATTTATCATACAGATATTTGTGGAATTAGAACGGAATGTTATAATATATTAAGGCAAAGTTAGCTTTTTATCTAAAATAAAAACCCTTACGTCTTTGCATGTTTCCAACCCAACACATGTTAAATCTACCTCGAGTCATTACACAACTAATTCTTGTGGAAAATGTTCAACACTGTTGACTAAACAAACAGATAAATTTGTTTAAACTAATTACAGCTGTGGGGTTTGAGCAAACGCATGTCGATGGACTACATACCTCAACATCAAGTGAACATCTCATTTGTTTGTCATTTTGTGATTTCAATTTCAAATTTGTGTGATTTCACTCGTACATCAATCCAAACTTTTTTTCTATGTTCTCCCATCAAACGTGTTTACTTACAGCTTCTGTCATGATAACAATGGTGGCTAAATGAGACAAACATGAACTCGGTGGGCGCAAGCAGACACACCATCATTACCTTCACAGGTGTGTGTCTATGATTGCAAGTGTGTGGATGCGAGTGTGTGCGTGCGTGTGTGTGTGTGTGCGTGTGTGTTTGAGTGAGTGTGCCACATTTGTTTGAGCGTGGCCTGGTTATGATTGTTTTTGTGTGTAAGCATGAGAAGGCAAGAGCTGTACCCATTCATTACCCTGTAAATACAGCCTGAGCCAGACCCATTATTTAGTTGCGGGATAAAACAGTGAGAGCAGCTGGTGATTTTAAGGATTTACTGAACGCTAGAGTGAGCGCACAGGAAGTTAGTGTCCTCATTTTAATACATGATCATAACGACGCCAGTGGAGACAACTGCGCTTGTGAGTTTTCGTTTGTTTCGATATCATATAATCTTGCTTTCAGGTAAAATAAATTCGATTCTGGGAAAATAGGTGGAACAACATCATACTGCAGAAAACTCTCCTTCAAAAAGTTTCCACTTTCGCTACAGTGCAGCAAAATATCCATTGCTCATCCTACTGGAATAATTATCACTTTGAGTCTCTCCAGCCTGGGTCTCAAAAGAGTCTAGTCTGCGGAGTCCAGTCTCATTACTGGCCATTTCAAAGCATCACTTCATTTGACTCTGCTACACCAACGGGTTATTTAATCCCTTCGGATTTGGATCCAGTTAAAAATAATAAATAAAAAAAAACGTAGGATTTAAAGCCGTCTCTCTTCATAATCCAATTGCAGCTAACCATTTCTTTGTTCCATCCACTCTCGATGCATTTGGTGCATTTAAATGTGGCTTAATAAGGGCTTAAAATGTGTTGGATATATTTGGTATCTGATAGAAGTCCTTCAGTTTTCCCCTTGAGGATTGTCCACATAACCCTTTTTTAAATATCCCTGTCTTATTGAACAATGCTCTGAAGGATCTAAGTTTTATACTCTTGTTTTTGACATTTATGCTTTACTTTATAGTCTTAGTAGTAAAGAAAGACAGGGCCCAGGCTGGATTCAAACCCAAGCCACTACAGTACATGGTGCACGCTCTATCAGGTGAGCTTCTAGAGCGGTACTTTATGTTCTTTTTTCTTTTTATCTGAAAAATATGTTGCTCTCGTGCATCAACTGTTAAGCCTGAGCATGAGCTGGCTAATCCTGTCCTTACTTAAAGGGGAAGTTTGGTAATTTTCAGCCTGGGGCCCATGTTTATAAAGTTGGGTGTGTAAATAAATGGGATTTACAAAAACATTTGGGATTAGTCCTGTAAATTGTATCCGCCAGAAATCGTAACATGGCGGAGGGGCTACATTGTATTATTGTGGGGCAACTGTGACAGTCCACAAAATGTCCTCTAAAAGTCCTTTTATTCACAAAACAATGCCTTCAATTGTCATTCCGTGTCTTTGCTAAGAGTCTGGCAATATTATCCAAGACTCGAGTCTCATGAGACCTTGCTGGTTGCAGGAAGACGGAGGTGGAAATGTGAATAAAAGCGGGGGAGAGTGGAGAGAGGAGTATGGGTTTTACTCAGAGAAACTATTATGGCTCCATATTTTTTCTGATGTGGACATTGTCAGTAAATCGTTTGACTGCGATGGCCATCCCTACTTGTTTGAACTGGGGAACACGGACTAAGAGCTCCTGTAAATTGCTGAAGAAACTAGGAGAGAGAGGTTGACACGCTCTGGAAACTGGTGTTAAATAAATTGCCTATGCTGTAAAGAGTGGGATTTGTTGACACCTGAAATTGGCGATCTCGATGTGTCCACAGATGACACCTCGGAGCACCCCCCCGATCAACTGTGCTGGAGACGCTCTTCTATGTACCCAAATAAACTGGAAGAGAAAGCCAAGGCTAGAATAACAATTTGAGTCTTTTATTGGTGATTGAAAACACTTACAGTGGGCGTTCTGTGGACTGGTGCAGGTGCCCCCATACTAGTAAACTGTTGCCACTGCTGCCATGTCCCAGCTGCTGGGGGAGGCAATCTGTTGGACCGATTCCAAAAGTTGTTGTGAATACCGTTTATTTACCAAAACATGTTTATTGAACATACTGGCCCAGGTTGAAAAATACCGGAATTCCTCTTCAAGCAAATATTGGAGACAGGCTTCAGAAACAGTTTTAAGGATTTTCACATAGGAGTTGCTATTTCCCCCCAAAATATGTGATAAATTCATACATTTATTTATTATTCATTGGTTATTGTTCTATTATTCGTTTTTACTGTTTGGCCTTGCTGGCTTGTCAGTAATGTATGGGTATGTGTCGGTACATTATGCATGCATGTGTGCGTGTTTTGTGTCAGCCTGGTCCCCGGGGTTGTGTTAATATGAAGAATATAACTCTTCTAAACATGTTTTATGTGTTCTCCTCCTCATTGATAGTCAGTGAAAAATTTAAGAAATTAAAGATCGAATGTATCAAGCTCAGTTTGAACATTTTTACTTAACCAAGATAAATTATTGATTTTAATGTCAGTTACATATTTACATATCTGTTTCTTGTGAACAGTAGGTGTTGCATCCAAAGTAAGAGCAGGGCAGTTGTTCCGGGTCCCAGCGCTACATCGTTTGTGTTGATTAAAAAATGAGGTGACAAACAAGCAGTACCTTAATCTTATGAACTAGGTTTTTACAGAAGCTCCTTGCCTTTCATACTTTAATTGGGAAAGGAACTCATCCCTAAAGCAGTTTTCAATAGACCAGACTGTCATTGTCTGTTTCGGTTTCTCTCCCTTGCCATGATGGCTGTCTCCGAGGAGCACCGAATGAGCCGTTGATTAGATTAATAAGGCAGCAGATTGAATGTGGTGATGTGTTTGGTTTACAGGTCATTCCCAGGGCCCCCGCTCCTCTCCCTCTGTGGTCGTTATACGGGATGGGGCCGTTAAGCCATTTGTTGTCCGCCCGCAGATGCTGATAGGTCCCGCGGGAGCCAGTGTGGTCGGATTACTGCACCAACAGATAGGCGGTCTTGCTGCAATGAGATTCTCCTCTGATGTTTTTTTTTTACTGTCTTATTTCCACATGCACTGTGCGACTCGTACATCATCTTGCTAATTTCGCACAAAATATAATACCGTGTGGAACAATCTTGAATTTAAGGCCGACACTGACGAGCATCTCGGCTTCACTTTGATATTTCACCAGCTGAACTGAAGTGCGAAAACTTTAAACATGGATTTCTAATATCCTGGTGTTGATATTGCCTCGCTGTTATCGAGGTCCACCGAGGCTCTGCAAAACATTATTCCGTGAGATAATGGAATAATGTCCCATGGTAGCCTCCGTTCCTCATTTCTTCTCCCGCGTAATCACTGATATGACATGATGTAATGTGACAAATGAAAAATATCACATTTCAAAGCAACCAACACCTCGCATTTATCATTGTTTCAGGATATGCCCAAAGGGTGAAGCCACAGTGCTTACCTGAGACTGTAGCCTATTGATCTTCGCTGGCAACACTAACCGTGCTCTATTCATCCTGCTCCGGCTGAGGTCTCGCACAAACAGAGCCGTCAATCACCGCCTCGGAGTAGCGTTGGCACCACCCCTGACATTAAGCTAACAATATCATTTGTCTCTTAAGTCACTTTGCAGCAGAATTATGGGGGCAATCGCAGGAGAATCCTGTTTCGCTTAGCCTCTAAAGATGCAGAATTAAATTTAAACTTTAATTAAGTCATAATGAAAGTTGAAGTGGAAGCAATATAACCCTCTTTAAGCTCTAGGTCTGCTCACAGCACTCGTTTAAAGGATTCAGGCTTGCGTTATCATATGGAAACCACATTGCCTCCCCTGTTAAAAAAAAAAGAAAAGAAGGATCATCTGCTGCTGGTAATGTATTCTCCTACCATGTAACACATTGCAATTCAGTGCCCTGTGTCAACACGGCTGCCTGGTGGTATGTGGGTGAATGGTGTCAATGAATATGCATCGATGCCTGCTGGGTTAAGTATCAGGCTCAAGGTCAGAGCAACAATGTCCCCATGTCAAGAATCCTGATCAGCGCTTCTCTCTGCCCGAGCAATGCCTGGAAATAATATTGACACCTGAAACAACTGACAAATTCATCGGGAGCACAACGAAAATCCATCTCCAATGATTTCCCCATCAGTAAAATAAAATAGAATGTGGGCATTAATAATTCATCCAGATTCAGAGGGAATTGATCCGGAAAGATGGCAGAGCCTTGACAGTCGGGGGGCGGGGGGGTCGGAGAATTATTCCTGCCCATAAATTGTGTGGACGCTTCTGCATATAGACGTGTACAGATGGATGCACATGCGCGGTACAAATAAGCACTGAAAGCCTGAAAATCATCCCTGATGAAACACCTCGGCTCTGAAATAAGGTGGGTCACATAGAATAAGTGGAAGAAGACAAGATGCACGTGTCTCCTGTAGAGATTTGAAAAAGGCAAAAAAACAACACAACACTATTGTCAAGATAAACTGGATCATTAAACGGTGACGATGTGACAATTCACAAAAGGGGGAAATCCACATTTTCAGCCCGAGTGTATTCAGCACTGCCCCATTTCTGCAGTAGTTAGCCGGCGCCGCGGCGTCTCGCCATCCACGAGCTCTCGCTTCGAATTGAGTTTATCCAATTATCTTGCAGGTGTGACATCACTGAAGCTGAAGAAAGCCGAGGAGGCAGAGGAAAGTGCTGCCGGTTGAATGAGAGATAAGCAAATGAAAAAGATGCAAATGGGAGGAAAGTTATGCTGAAAAAAAAAAGAGAATGAAAAAAAGAAAAAGAAAGTCGAAGCTAATTGGTCGCTGGAGAAAAAGACGCTGACGCGGCGGTTTTTGTAGCCTGCTGCAAAGACACCCGGTCCACGACTCGCACAGAACGCTCAGAGGCGAGCATGTGCCGCATACAATACAGACGCACACAAACACACACGCACACACATCTGCCACGGCTCCACTAACACCCTGCCTCGCTCGCTTTAACAATGCTCTGCCTGCAGCTCACTGTGAGACGCATTAGACGTCATTTTGTTCTAGTCTTCCGTATCATTTCTCTCGCCAGCCATCTTTTTTGTCTGCCGCGTGTTAAAAGCGGACATTAGCACACTGGAGTGTCCTGCTTTTGTCCTTTTCACGGAGCATTTCAATCCCTCACCTGCCATTAGCCCGCATGCTCTGTCTGCCTGAGTCCTATTTTACAGAGAGGAGATGTAGAGCAGCTCTCTGCACACCCCATTAGAGCCTGGGAAAGAGTTTCAATAAGCCCGGGACTCTCTGTGCAGAACATATGCACACTCGCACACCAACACCTACACATGTACATGAACGTTCCAGGCAGCCACAAAGCAGCCGTGCTGTTCCTTCAAAATAGTCCTGTGCAGTTTACAAAGATGCAATAAAAGGAAACCAAAACAAAATGAGCAGAGTTTTAATGAGCTGCACAGGGAGAGGAGGACACCTGTTTGTTTATACAACCTGACACAAACACAGCGCGGTTAATCACCTGAGGTGCTGCCGGGGTGACGCTTATCTACATCACAATGGCGAGGTCGGCCCGCATTAAACACAGAGGACAGATGCCCTTCCATTTTGCTTTGGCTTTTCAGTTTTAATGGCTGCTTTTGGATGCAGATGTTCTGTATTGTGCTGCACCTGCAGTTCCAGCCCTGCTCCTGCATGCCAGCCATCAGAAAAAACACACACATACACAGCACCGCCAGACCGTCTGTACTCACAAAGAGCCGGGCAAAAAATAAACCTCCCCCATCACAGATGCGGAAAAAAAGACATCAAAAGAGATTTCAATCTCCCTTCAATTTCCTCTCAATAGTTGTCTGTAAAGTAGTTCTCCATCATGAATAAAGGGAATACCTATTACATATTTCTTCTTTTTACTAGGACTGTTGCCTCCGACGGCCTTTCAGCCGCTGTAGTTACCGCTTTATTTACTGCCTCCATAAAGGGGACTTATAAGTTGTTATCACGAGGCTGGCAAGAAAACGTCAATACAAGATTAAAAGGTGTGAGTGGAGAAAGGGACAGACTTCATTAAAGTTGATATGGAGCTACAAACACTTATTGATATGTGAGAGACAACCCGGGTAGTCAAGTGGGCTCAATCGAGTTTCGGAACCCTCATTGACACCCACTGACTCCCATTGATTTTTCAGGTGTAGCAACTCGACGGGGAAATGTTACCTTGCGTCAACATTCATTGAGAGGCGACAGGAAATATTGGTGGCGCTGTCTAAAAGAGACGGAGGGAATTGTTGTGTTCCTGGACTACAATGAGGCGGCCTGGGCACCGGAACGATCGGCAGGCTCCAGATGTGTCTGTTCCCCCACCTCCTATTCACAGCGCGTTCCATCCATCCTGAAACTGCCCGGGCCAATCAGAAATGTGTATCTAAACGGCGGCAGGTGTGATACGATGAAGGACAGGGGAGCGTCCTGCGGGAGCGTTTTCTCTTCACTTCCAAGATGGCTCCGCTAGATGTGGAGAGGTCTGTTGACTCCGCTGTGGGGACAGTATCAAAAACCGACGGATGAACACCTGCGTGCAGCCTGCTTCTACTTTTGCAAATGTGAGCCCAAGTAATACGAATAAAGTAGGCCGTTTTCTGTGCCAGCCAAAACAATCCATGTGGCGTGGCTGTTTACATTTTTCCCAGCCCATGAGGTTATATGTTTTTGTTTGTGTATGGGCAAGATGTCACCAAAACAACTGAACAGATTTCCACGAATCTTGATTAAAGATGTGTTATGGATCAGAAAAGAACACATTCATTAGTTTGGATCCATAATGTTTTTCCCCCTCTTTCTTTATGATTTTGAAAGCATTTTTCCACATTTTAATTGATTTCTCATTTCTCCTTTTCACGTTCTACTATAATGAAGTGATCAATTGTTAATTTGAAAAGCTTATTTCAGTGGGGAGTGTTGACATCACGGGGGACTAACGGTTATTTCATCTAGTTCCCGACATTTAAAACTCACGATCGATGGATTCAAAGTCCTTATTTAAAATGATCATTTAGAATGTGTGGAATGTGTCCATTTGTTTTTTTATTGTTTTGTTTGTTTGTGAAGAAGATTAAACAAACACAACCGAATGGATTTCCACAAAACATGCTGGAAAGATGAGGTATGGTCTTGAAACAACCAATTCAATTTTGGTGCAGATCTACATCATCGGGAAGATCTAGGATTTATTTTAACATATCTATAAAATGCGAGAGAGGTTTTTTTTCGACATTTTCCCTAGCAATGATTCATTCTGGATCTTGTTGGTTTACAATGTTTAGAATTTAAAGAAAACAACAGGTTGCCATTATTTCTATACGGAATAAAAAATGAATAGGTAGACACAAGAAACTTACTTGATATGTTGGACTTACGGATATAAACTATAATAAAACAATGTCAAACCCAAGACACAAGCTCACAACATGAACTGGAATAACCTCAGGTGCATCTAGCCATCCTCATCCAACCCAGTCACAGTTGGTTAAAATAACAAGCATTGTCAGTGAATGGGCACTGTGGTTTATTTTTGAAATAGTTCCCAGCAAGACAGCCCCCAGCAGAGTGTCCTTCGACAGTCGGCCTGTGTTCTCCTCTCAGTATCAGGTGGTTAGTGCAGTGAGAGCCGTGTGTTTTAAAAGAATAGACTTTTAAAAGTAGATCAGGAGAAGTTACAAAATACATCTTCCTCTTCCTTGGCACTCTTCCAGCTGGTGGTGCTGGACAGATGTGCTTCAGGTTTCGGTCTTTTCATGGGATTTGTTGAGAACAACACCGAACAACGAAAACCGGCTGGTGGAATCTTTTAAGACGAGTTTAGGAAAGAAAAACTACTTTCTATGGCAAGGTCATGGTTAAGGTCAGAGAAACATCTTCTTCATGATATGAAAAAAGGAATTGTTGACTGTTGTTTGAACTGGAATGGGATGAAAACCCAGGCATTTTGTTGAAGTTGCAGTCATTGTTCATCCAAACCTCCAACCCGACCTCCTACTGAAGAGGTTTTGTGGTTTAAGAGCACTATCACACAAAATCTGCCTTTGCGACTGTCAGAGGACAATCATTATTCATAAAGCCACGAGAGGCTGCTTGTCAGGAAAACAAACAACACAAGTCATTTCAGGCGTTTGAACAAGCAATTCTGTTGTTTTTCTGCCGAGGACAGTTTACATAAAAAAAAAGGACATATCTGGAACATGCGACAAAAATACATCGGAGAAAAACTATGCCGCTGCTCCTGCTGCCGCCCCCTCTGTTGTTGATTGCTCATTTAATGCAGGTTCAGACCACATCACGCTGTTCTGGTGGAGTTTGGCCCTCAGCTCCTGAAAACAGAGTGAAAACTGTAGTAGGTGAAAGAGTTCATTAGAGCAGCAAGCTGGGGTCCACAATAAGAAGCCTCTTCACACGGAATAACAGAGCTTAGCCTCCAGCTGTGACCTCTCCCGTCCAACATGCAGAGATAATAAAGCGGCGCAGAAAAACTCAAGGCAGACAGTGTTCACACAGAGACACACTTCAGTCAAGGCAAAGAGTTTAATAAGCAGCGCAGCGTAACCTTGCCTCGCAGCACATTGCCCCCAAACTAACTTCTATCCAACCCCCGTCCCCTCCTTCCGCCAACTCTCTGTGCTGTTCCAATAAATATATGTTTTTTTAAGAATATTTACAAAGGTCAATGTTTCAGAAGTTTGGAAATTGTTGAAAGAAATAAAAAAAGTGTGAACGTCAAGGTTACTGGTGTGTAATGAAGGCACAAAAACAAAATCTCAGTGCACACGTTTTACGCCATGTGCATGCTGATGATTGCTGTCCAGCAAGCCATCAGATGTAGAAGAATGTCTCCCCTTCACTTGGGCACAGATTACAGATGTGCGCCTTTTGCAACCGGTGAGCACAACATATCACATCATGCCGCAGATCTCAGTGTGTAAGCATTTAACCTAGAAATTGAGAGTTTGCAGATATGAGGAAGTTGATTGAAAAATCACGCAAATTGATGTGTATCCTGAAGTAACCCAGACACTGCCTCTTGGTTGGCATCTGTTCTGCACGGAGATAACTTAGAGCATTTATGCGTTTATGCCAATAGGATGAATGTCATCAGATAAACAGTATTTTTTCATCTCTTCGAAAAAGTAAATTGGGCTCACTCTTTGACTGGGTTTCATACTGTGCAGCGAAGTTGAGAGAAGCTAGAAAAGATTTAATATTTAACCACTGCCAGATGTTTCTGGTAGAGGTTGTAACAGAGGCACACACTCATGTTAAGTTATTGCACTTGCACCAGACATTAAAAGATGTCTTGTGCGCAGATTTGAGATATTTTTTTAGCCTCTTGAATAATGTCTAAAGTTGAGGAATGAAGTTATTTTCTTGTTTAATGTTTTATAGCTGCTGGCTGGCTAGCTGCTACTAAACACATGTGGAACAGTGTTGCATGCTTCCATATTACCTACAGTGATGGGTAGAGGAAACAGACACAGTACTCAAGTAAAAGTATTGCTACTTTATAATTACATAACTCAAATAGAAGTAAAAGTATAATAGTAGGGTTAAACGTATCTCATAAAGAACTTATCAAGTTGTGAGGAACTTCATAAGAACGTATTGCGTTCAAACAAGATATAACGAGGTAATAACAATGTAAAATGCATGTTGATTGCAATTAATAAAATGTCACATTCAAAACTAGGCAAATGCCAAAATACATGCTGCTAAGCACAGTTTGCTTTCAAACACCAAGAAGAGTTCTCATCACACTGCCATTTGTTCAAGTGCTCATCATTCCTGATAAGTTTGGTTTTAATTACGACAAAAGAAAAGGACTATAAGTTGTTGCAGGGTGAAACATCAATTTTGACAGCTGAGACTGGCTCGCGATTGTGAAAGCAAATGTGGAGATGTATCATCCATCTTCTTACACAATATATATAAGATAGATAGATAGATAGATGGATACTTTATTAATCCCGTGGGAAATTCAGATATGTTACATATGGATTGACAATGTGGTTACAATGTGTCCCTCTGGAGGTGGCTTAGCCAATTGGATCAAAATCCGACCTTAGTGCATCGTAGGTACATTTACTCTCATGTGACCATATTCAATTAAAACCTGTTTATCTAAAAGATGTTTGTATACAGGTTGTAAATGGTCTGAACCAGGGCTTGGGTAAAAAAACTTCACTTGACCCTAAAACAATTTATTAATAAACTTTATTAATTAGTTATTTAGTTCTCCCGAGTGAGAGCTGTGTGCCGGATTTTGCTTGTTATTTGTTCTGCTATTTTCAAATAAATTGCTCTGACAGCATCTTCACTTTGGTTTGAAAAACAACAACAAATCAACAAGAGGCTCTTGTCGAAGCCAAGGGTCAACTTGTTGTCAAAAGACTCAGAGCTTTTGTTTTTGTGTTATTTAACTGGAAGCAAGGCTTTGCTTCCCACTGGGACTGTCATGCTAAACATGTTTACATTCAGACTGTCAGAATAAGTGTCCATTAAACAAAATGTGTCCGTGTTTTCTGTCTTGCCACAATAAACCCAGCATGTTTTAACGAGTTATGGAATTGCCTTGGGTGTCTGACTCACTCAGGCCTTGCTCCTGTCCTTGTTCTACCTTCCTGCCTGCACTGGTTGGGTAATGGATTTTTAGCAAAATACCAGATCAGAAAAACCAGCCAACCAATACTAATATTTTTGCAACAGCACATCCAGTATCTCCATTAATGACAGCTGAAGTAGTTGAGTGCAAGCATGAAGCGATCAAGGTGGTTAACAGAACGACACTCTCTTTTTGGAGGTGGAGTTTAACATCAGAATTCTCAGACATTCTGACTGAACTGCCGCTCACATCAGTTTGATGATACATCAATGGAGGAACAAAGGTTTTTTTAGACAAAAGCATTTTCAAGCACAATTGTAGCTGTACTTTCTGGGAATTCATACAGAAAAACCTTCATCCACATTAAGAAATCATCCACGTCCAGAGGAAAATCTGTATGACAACACCACCAGAGGAAGTTTCAAAAAAATAGTTTCTAGCTAGGTTGTAAAGAATATTTTGAAAAATGAATAGAACCAGGCAGTAAAAGGACTAAAGGATGTTGTGATACCTGCACAAGAATTTCAACATCCACAATTTCATGGATTTTATAGGCTTTACTACCACGACTGCTGCTATTATGGTGCCACTGCTTCTCTGGGTACAAATGACAGCCTAACTGCCACTAAGACTGTGCACCATGGGAAGACTGCCGATCTATCATAGAACCGATAGATGAGCAGTCTTCCCAATTAGCAATCTAGCCTGGAATTCCAAGCATTGATAACCACCTGCAAAGATTCTGTATGCCATGTTGCATAATGGTTTAAGATCCAAAGTGGACGTGAAGATTGGGAATGGTCATTTGAGAATTATGTTCGTATTTTTATTGATAAACTTAAGCAATTATATTCTTTGCCTAACCCTATTTATACTGTAATTTATCTGCCAGATTACCACTATCCTTTCGTTAACTGAACTGCACCATTTCCCATTGGATGTAGAGGAAATGTTAATAAGCATACTCTGTAGTTCAGTCATACAATTCATGTTTGTTTATTGCATAAAATAACACAGTTAGTGTTTGGCGTCGAGGTTCCGATTTCATCACTCGCCGAGATATGATTACATAGATATAATGTGAAGATGAGCAAATATTTATATCCCCCCCGGTCGCAGCCTACAGGTGGAGGGCGGGGTGGTGGAGGGGCTGGATCTACCGGCAGCAAAAGTGACGCAGCAGCAGCGGGGGGGGCAGCAAAGGGAATTATGGGACATTTTTGCAGCCTAGACATCCTCATTGGGGGGTTGTGTATTATAAAGGAATATGGATAATGAGGCCTATCACTTGATTGGAGCAACGCAGCTTGATTGGCTGCCTGAACTAGCCTGCAGGCATTGCAAAAATTCTTCAGTGTGGATGTATACTTAATACATATTATGCATGATATGTTCTTGTCTTGCAATACGATTAAGTGGATTAAACAATGTTAAACAAATTAGAGGTCACATCTTTTACATTTGATCTGAAGTCTTGATATATTTGTTATAAATATGTATATGTTACTTTAAGTGTCTTTCAGGCTTCTTTCTGGATCTCACATAAGAACAGGTTGGTGAGCCTTAATTGCTTGAAAGATCCACAATCTGGCCCCCAGATGATCGGTTGGATCTGGCTGATTTTGTCGTTTGTGCAGCTTAAAGTTCAATTTTCCACATGGCTACTGTCAAAGGATCTACTTTAACAAGACTGAGCTTGTTTAAGTATTACTGGAGTAGTATTTGGCCAAATTATGATATAAGACTGAACTTTGCTGGTCGAGCAGACAGACCATATTGTCTGCACCTTCCAGCGATCTGCAGCTCCATATTTTTCCTTCAGAAAGTTTTTTTTTTCTCTTACTCTCCATCTACAGTAGAACTGCACAAAGGAATGCTGCATTTCTTTTTCTTTTTTCCAACAATGAAGACTCATTTGCCTTGTCTGAATAAACTTCATTGTCAGTGGACAAAACTGACTTGGCATTATGTGCTTAGGTTTCAGTGTGAGCACCCAGAATCGTGGCTGGCCAATTAATCTGTGCAGTGCGAGGATACAAGTCGCAGGTTCTGGCAAACAGAAAGGACGATTACAGTGTGTTGTTAGAGTTGACATGGCAAACAATGCCTGCCAAGCTTCACACATTCACATCTACTGTAGAGGTGCTGCGGCACAGAAAGAAGATGCACACTCAATACATTAGGTCAGAAGGTGGCCAGTGATTGAAATTCAGGATCTTCTCGCAAAAAGAATTGCTAAACACTCTCAATAGCTTTACCATTTCACTGTAATCTGTTATAAAAGCTAAAACAAAATCTGATATTTCAGTGGTTCAGTCTTGTTGAGCATTTTCCAGACAAGGTTCTGCAAAACACAGCAGTCTGGCCTTGATGAGAAGTTGGGTGCTTATGAAATTGATGAAAAGTCTGGAGAGCAGCACAAAAAACAGCCATGAGATGTGCTTTGTAATCCCACACCTGAAATCCTCATATTGCCTGAGTCCTTGTCAATGGTTTCCAGGGTGAAATGTAAAGGTCTCATTTACTTTCTTCCGAGCGAGGGCAGAACTTTATACTTTTTGTCACACCGCACACAACAGAGATTTTACTTGCTGCCAAGGTAATACGGCATGTCAATATGTCTGGTATGAAGTACTGGGGAAAGAAATATGCAAGGTCGCATCCGATCAGACTGTGTGGAATTCATTTATCCTTAACCATCAAAGCTTTTCAGCAGAAGCTTGATGAAAGGTAGGTCAGGCCAGCTATTGTGCACTAAAGGTAAGTAATCGCTGATCTAAAAAACAATGCTGCTATGGCAAGACAAGGAAAGGCAGAGACGCAGGTACTGTTTACTGTGGTTTATTCAGTAACAAGGAAGAACTCCACATGTTCCCCATACGGGAAGTATATATAGCTACAGCCTCTAACATTACCCATCAACCCACTGGGTGAGAGGACACACCCCTGAGTGCACGCCACACAGCCCCCCCCCGAACACCCAGAGGGAGAAAAAAAATGGGACAAAAGTCAGTACCTCTCAGGGGGTTTAACGAGGCGACCATAACGGCTACGCCGACCCCCGTCCGCAAACGCAGGGGTGGAACAGGCAGAAGGGACATCATTTACAACAGGCACAGGATCAGGAGGCACAACTGGAGAAAACAACACAGGGGTCTTAGAAGGGGGGCGACCACGACGGGGAACCCGGGCCGGTATCACCTCTTCGCCGGCCAACAGATGAGCTGGCTTAAGCCTGTCTAACGAAACGCGCTCCCTGCGCCCGCCCATGTCCAGAATGAAACTTTTAGAACCCGCCTCTAACACTCTAAACGGGCCATCATACGGGGGCTGGAGGGGAAACCGGTGAGCATCGTGACGCACGAAAACAAACCGAGTGGTCGCGAGATCCGTTGGCACGAAAGACCGAGGAGAAAAATGATGCACGGGCACCGGTGCACAAGCGGCCTGTGACGCAGGACGCGCAACAGGAAACGGAAAGGGGGCCGAGCTCTGAGGCAGAAACTCCCCTGGGACGCGGAGCGGCTGACCGAGCACCAACTCTGCAGGCGAGGCATCCAGGTCAGCCTTAGGAGCCGAGCGCAACCCGAGCATCACCCACGGCAACCGATCCAACCAGTTCGCGTCTGAGAGCGCAGCCCGCAATGACGCCTTAAGCGACCGGTGAAAACGTTCACACAAGCCGTTAGCCTGGGGGTGGTAGGCAGTGGTACGGTGAACCTGTGTGCCCAGAGACTTTGCTAGCGCCGACCAGAGATCTGAAATGAACTGCGGGCCTCTGTCAGAGGTGATATCAGACGGCGCACCAAAACGTGAGACCCAAGCTGAAAGAAAAGCGCGTGCCACGTCCGCAGATGTCGTGGAAGACAGAGGAACCGCCTCTGGCCACCTAGTGGTCCGATCTACCATGGTAAGGAGATGTGTAAAACCCTGGGAAGGGGGAAGAGGCCCCACAAGGTCGATATGCACATGATCAAAACGCTTGGCCGGAATAAAAAATGGCTCGAGGGGCGCCCTAGTGTGCTGGTGAACTTTTGCGCGCTGACACGCCACACATGTGGCCGCCCACTCTTTGACCTCTTTGCGAAGGCCAGGCCACACAAACTTCGAAGACACCAACTTCACCGACGCCCGGACACCCGGATGAGAAAGAGAGTGCACCATATCAAAGACCCGACGGCGCCAAGCAACCGGCACCACCGGGCGGGGGCGGCCCGTGGAGACGTCGCAAAGGAGGGCAGGCCCACCATTTTGCACCACTGCCTCCTCCAGCTCCAGACCGGTACTCGCAGCTCTCAGTGCAACGATACCCGGGTCCCCAGGTTGATCGGCAGCCAGTGCTGAAAAATCAACCCCAAGATGCACAGGGCACACCAGCACCCGCGACAGGCAGTCTGCCACCGGGTTCGCTTTACCCGCCACATGTTGGATGTCCGTTGTGAATTCGGAGATCGCCGCTAGATGGCGCGGCTGGCGAGCAGACCATGGCTCTGTCACCTTCGCCATAGCAAACGTCAATGGTTTGTGGTCAACATAGGCTGTGAAAGGGCGGCCTTCCAGCAGGAAACGGAAATGACGCATAGCCAGGTACAACGCTAACAGTTCCCGGTCAAACACGCTGTATTTTCGCTCACTGTCTCGCAAACCGCGGCTAAAAAATGCAAGGGGCTGCCACGCACCCGCAACACGCTGTTCAACAACTGCACCGACAGCCACATCCGAAGCATCGGTCGTGAGGGCGATGGGCGCCCGAGACGCGGGGTGCGCCAGAAGCGCCGCGTTAGCCAGGGCAGCCTTAGCCCCCTCAAAAGCCTGGATCCTCACAGGGGTCCAGTCAACCTGGTCCTTGGCTTTCTTAAGCTTCAAAGCACCATACAATGGTTGCAGGAGTTGGGCCGCACGAGGCAAGAAACGATTGTAAAAGTTTACCATGCCCAAAAACTCTTGTAGCGACCTGACCGAGATCGGACGGGGAAAATCCGCAACTGCATGCACCTTCGAGGGCAAAGGAACTGCGCCCTGCGACGAAATGCGATGGCCCAAAAAGTCTATGACAGACAGCCCAAACTGGCACTTGGCTGTGTTGACAATGAGACCATGTCCATCAAGGCGCTGGAAAACCTGCCTAAGGTGCGACAAATGCTCATCAACCGACGGGCTGGCCACCAAGATGTCGTCCAAATAGACGAAAACAAACGCGAGGTCACGTAACACCGAGTCCATCAAGCGCTGAAACGTCTGCGCTGCGCCTTTAAGGCCGAACGGCATTCGCAGGAACTCGAAAAGCCCAAACGGTCAAAAAATTGATTTTAGAAAAAATTGTCATGCCCGCCAGACGAATCGAAAAATCCTGCACATGCGGAATGGGATAACGGTCATGGGCCGTAATGTTATTTAAACGGCGGAAGTCACCGCACGGTCGCCAAGACCCGTCCGCCTTGGGCACCATGTGGAGCGGCGAAGCCCACGGGCTGTTGGACCGCCTAACGATCCCCAAACGCTCCATGGTAGCAAACTCCTCCTTCGCGGTGGCTAACTTCACGGTGTCGAGGCGACGCGAACGTGCAAAAACGGGCGTACCGGCAGTGGGAATGAAATGTTCCACGCCGTGTTTAGTAACCGCGGCAGAAAATGCGGGCGTTGTCAGCGAAGGAAATTCCGCCAGTAAGCGCTGGAAGACATCCTTTGACGCCGCGAAATTAGCGTGTGTTAACGGCCCGGGTCCCCCTGTCTGACACGGAAAAGACGAAAAAGACACAGCATCAATGAGCCTGCGATTAGCTACATCCACTAACAACCCATTAGTGCACAGAAAATCTGCTCCGATAATAGGAACCGTAATGGAAGCTACAACAAAGTCACACAGAAATTTGCGTCCATTGAAACACACAGTCACAGACTTTGTACCAAACGTCTCTATAGCCGAACCGTTAGCCGCTGTCAGACGCGGACCACTGCCACAGGCCGAGAGGTCCGTAGCTGCAGGAGGGAGAAGGCTCTTCTGCGAGCCGGAGTCCACCAGGAAATGATTACCTGATATGGAGTCATGAACGAACAGCAGCTCCTCTTGCTCGCCAGCGCCCACGGCTGCTACCGAGCGCCGGCTCTTCCGTTTCCCGGTGCCTCGAACGCGCACGGAGGAACGCAGCGGCGCGCCTTGCTGCCGAAGCGCTGATGGAAGAAACACAGCTGGCCGCGCTGTCTGCGGGTGGAAACTGCAGCCGTCTATGCCGGAACCTCGTCCTCCAACGTCGGCTGCAACGACTCCACGGCCACACTCTGCACGGAGACGTTCCTCGAAGTCAGCAGGATCCGGTCCGCCTGCTCAGCCAATCCACGGAAGTCGCCAGCCGCCAAACAAGAAGAGTTGGCGAGGGCTGCGCGCACCTGCCGCGGGAGCTGGTGCAGAAAGATGTGTGGGAAAAGGAAACCATCCTCCTCGGAGCTCAGCAACGACAGCATCTCGTCCATCAGGTCCACTGCCGAACCATCGCCCAAACCGGGAAGCGACAGTAGCTTGTCCGCTCTCTCCGCGGCTGACAAGCTGTAGCGCCGGAGGAGAAGCTGCTTGAGGGCGGCGTACTTTCCGCGCAGCGGCGGGGCTCGGAGGAGCTGCATCACGCGCCGGGTGGATTGCTGGTCCAAAGCCGCGACCACCAAAAAATACCTGGAGTCGTCTGCCGTTACTCCTCGCAGATGGAAAAGAGCCTTGACGTGCAGAAACCACGGCGCGGGGTCGTTCTGCCAAAACTCCGGCAGTTTAACGTGCTCCGCGGAGCTGGTCGGTCGCGGAAGCTGCGGCGCCATGGTCGTTGTGGAGACACGGTCCACGGGCGCCGGGGAAGAAAATACGTCTTCCCCCGATGAGGAAGGGACACTATCCTCCTCTACCTCGAACATGTCCAAAAAACGGGGTCATCAATATGGCAAGACAAGGAAAGGCAGAGACGCAGGTACTGTTTACTGTGGTTTATTCAGTAACAAGGAAGAACTCCACATGTTCCCCATACGGGAAGTATATATAGCTACAGCCTCTAACATTACCCATCAACCCACTGGGTGAGAGGACACACCCCTGAGTGCACGCCACACTGCTACATTTAGTATTTTTGATTAGCTAATTGCTCAAATTGACATGCTATTAATAGCATGCTGACATTTAACAGGTATGATATTTAGCATGTTTACCATGATTATTTTGCATGTTAACATTTGAAAACACCACTCTTTATAAAGATAACGACATGACAGCTTCCAAAAGTGAAGCGAAAACAACCTGTGTACGGTGTAGGTGATAAACCCCGCCTCCTCTGTGTTAGGGAACATGGCATACACTAAAAGATCTGTAGCCTAAGCACAATTCTTTTTTCTGAAGATGGTTTGTGTTATTTTTAAACAAATCCTGCTGATGTATGTTTAATTGTTCATATTTGTGGGTGTTACGTTAACCCTAGCCCTAGCCTTAGTTATAATTAGCCTTTTGAGCACATTCAAATAGGGGGAAATGTCATGATTGACAGTTGATGCTGATCTGCAGAAGGTCAAGCGTATGTAAGGGCGGGCCATTGATTACGTGGCTCCACTCCAGGACCTCTTATGTGCGGATCTTGCTCCAAAACCAGCGCAAGATGGCAGACCCCATATTCAGACTCATTTGGCTTAATTTGTCTATGTCCACCTGTCGTCAGTATAGGCTCTGGTCAACCCAATTACAGCTAAGGCTGATGGGAATGAATAACCAAGCATTCATCTTCTGGGCAACCATAGATATCATTACCACATTGTGTGCCAATCCATCCAATCATTTCCTTTGGATATTGAAGTGCCTCTTGAAGGTCTCCCCCCCATTTTAGGACAAAGAAATTAGCATTCAATGGTGTGTGAGTCAATGAATCAATGATTCAATTAATGAGCATTTCAGGAGGCTATTTTATGGGTACTTGAAGTGCATCGAAATAATAGCTTTGCATTTCATTCGTTATGCCGCCATTTGACATTACACGTGTAGCCTTCCTGAGCTGTCGAACGGAAAATATGAAGATATAATATTTAATTGTATACATTCATTATTGTAGCTATAGTGGAGCACTGCCGCTCATGCACAGCTTACCTCAACGCACGCCAAGACAGCCCTTCACACCCATTATTATCCGCCTCTTGCAAGTGTATTCTTGTGTGATTATAGACTCACGTGCTGTCATTAAAAGCAGTAAAGGTGGTGGTGTGTTACATTACCACCAGAACAGTTGTAGGTCTTGCTCAACAGCCCTTCTCTTCATTAAAAGTTAGTTAAATGAGGGTGAACTGGATCTACTTGAGAAAGAGTAATGAGCTGGGAGGGAAGGTCAGGTTCAGTCAATCAGCACGGATGTCACTAGGGATAATTAATATAATGGGAAAACAGGACAAATCCGGTCAACTTGTGGATGGAAATAGAAAAAAAACGATGATGATAATTTCTGTATTCCAGAAGAATATTCTCAAGAATATTGATTCAACTTCAATTCTTCATCAATCAAAGCAATAATAAGAAAATGGCACTCTTTATGGATTACAACATGTTAAGTTAAGCTTTAAAGCTCCAATTTCTTCTTCGTCATCCATCCTCTCATCCTCTGTGCGTTTGACTGGCCATGTGCATATACGTGACTGCCTGTCCTGCCACCCTGGAGTGAACGTGTTAGCCTGTTTAAGTGAGCACTTTATCATCCTCTCCTCTGTCAGCATCTGCTCCTCTACTCCCTTTGTTTCTCCACATCTCTGTTCTGCAGTTTTCATCTTCCATTCTCTTTTTTTTTTACATGCTGGCCAGTCTCCACGCTTCTGTTCTGCATCTCTCCCCATCTCTCCTCTATCTCTTGCTTTATCTCCTCCATCTCTCCAGCTGTCCCTCTTGTTCCTTTCTCCCTGCCCTCCCATCTGCTGATCATGCCCTGATTACTCTGCAGAGGAAGGCTTGTCCCACCATGTGCTGTCCTTCTCTCCTGATGTTCCACCCACTCGGTCCCCTATCTATATCTGACTTTCTCCAGACAAATCCGTTCAGTCTATAAATTCTGCCTCCCTCCCTTTCTCTTATTTCCTTTCCTTCAGCGGTCCACCGTTTCTTTCACCCAACTCTGATTTAGTCATTCCATCTATTCACAAAACTATCCATCCGTCCATCCATTCATCCAGCCAATCCCTTTTCCCCTCTTCCTCCTAACCAGTCCAAACCCTACAGCAGTGGGATGAAAATGTCGAAGAGATAGAGCATGAGCCAAGATAAGCTCTCCCTGCAGGTCACTGTCTATGTACCAGCTGATAGGAATCAATCTGCACCCCAGGATACTGGTCCTATTGTTGTGTTTCTCCTCTATGTTACAGGCCCCGTTGTTTTATTTCCTTTTACCTTAATCCTCAACATTTTTCTGAGGCACTGCCAAAAATCATTACAGCGCAGTGCCCTCATCCGTTCTTCCTCCTCAGCGCCATCACAGCATTACAATTGTATTTTATTTGGCTATTATGTCATTTATTTTAATTCAACGCTTCCCATTACGTGCCAGACCCATCCCTTATCTTATGTAGACATAGATACCGAGCAAACCACAGCAGAACCAATGTGTTGACAACATCTAGCTGTCATTGCAATTGGTTTCTATCATCAATCCTACTGAAAAACTGAAATGTGTTCTGAGATAAAAGTGTTTTACTTTGGTAGATGGACGATTTGAGATTGAACGGTCAGCGCTGATGTCAAACGTTTTTTGCTGCCACTTATGTGGAATATCGAAGATGTGCCAATAGAGCAAAATGAACAGAAATGAAAATCGGTAACCTGATATTCCAAGACCACAAGAAGAAGAGTCAAACCACATGAGAGGCCTACCAGCTAAGGCAACATCATGTGAGAGATGTGTCCAGTACAGGGAAACAGAACACACAGGGGGGAAAAGGGAACATCCTGTCCAACTGGTTTGAACATAACTAATTAACTAGCATTTAGACAGTTTCAGTCATTATGTTTTATCAGCATGTATAATATGTCATAGAAATAGTTTTCCCCTCACCATTCATATCTGCCTCCCTTCAATTAAAACCGTAACTATCAATGGTTTTTAGACAATATAGAAATACAACATTGTGTGATGGCACAGACAGTCATTGTAAAAAAGTTTTTTTCAATTACCATCTTTTAGAAAATGGTGCAACCGGGTGTATGGTTGTAGCATTTTGTAAAAAACCATGAGGCTTTAGCTAGAAATCTCAAAGAGGCAAACTTTATCAGTGAATAAGTTGAGCTTACAGCCATTCACGAAGCAGAATTTTGGCCTCGGATCCTTTAGGTAAGTTAACAGACAAGCGACTGAAACTAAACTCAGATGAAATATTAAGCCTCAAGTCTAACTGATATGACCCGCCCCTGTGAATACTGACAATTTATTAAAAGGAGAAGTTGTAACCTGTGGCTGTGACAAGTGACATTATTAAATACAACTTTTTTGCTATAAGTAAAATGCCTGAGAATAGTCCAATTTTCATTTTCCTTTGAGCTCTGGTTTGGTCTCCTCCGACTCCTGGAGAAATATCTACTCAGCTGCTAAATGCTAAATAAGAGACACTAATGGAACATAAATTTGTTTTAGATGTTTCTACAACTAGAAACTTAATTAGTTATGATATAGCTATAATGATGTAGCAAGCACATTTATATGTAATCAAGTGTCCCACTATGCTCCACTAAAATCACACATTCTATCGTTTACGTTTCTGGCGAAGGACATTCATATTATTTAGTAACTGTCAGTGATTTAAAAGTATACTTCTGGAACAAAACCTATTTTCTGTCAGCATTTAAGCTGCAGTTGATCAACAGACCATCCGTTAACAGTTTGTGATCTTTTCTATGGAGATGCTGGAGCTCCAGTTAGTGGAGTATCTCCCCAGCCTAGGAAGGTCATAGTGGGTGGATGGGAGTAGACCACACACTCCTCCTGCCACAGAGATTTATCAAACCAGCTTTGCTTCCCGAAACACATGGTTAATTTAGCAGCCATTACAGGTGACATCTTGATGAATAGAGAGTGCTGCTCACGCATACATAGGCAATAAGTAAACACACACAGACACACACGTACACGTACAGACATACACACACACAAAGGAAGAATAATGGTCATTTTACTGCAGGCTGCAGGAGGACAGGAGATAAAAGTTAGTGCTGGGAGAATGATGTGTCAGGATGGTTTCATTAGCTCAGAGATAGAAGATTCCTATCTGTGCCATCAGTGATCATTCCAGAGGAAGAAATCCCTCTTCACTGCACAGTAGACGGACATGTGCACAAACACAGTGACTAACTATTAGCTTGCTCACTTTTAATCCTAATTATTTATGCATCCAAACAGCCCTGGCTCTGTAATTATGGCTCCCGCTAATCAGGATTTAAGCAGTTTAGAATGCAGAGAGGTAAATGTGCCACTGCACCTGCATGTTCATCGCCCAGAGAAAATACAGTACGCAGCCGTGAGACACCAGGCCATTGCTCATCAATCCTCTCGGCCATTTATCATAATTTTCGTCCCTTAAAACTGATACGTATTGATTTGGCGGAGCTGCCCTTCACCGCTTTGAGTGGGAGGTTCCACACACAGCACAAATATTTGATCACTGTCAAACATGTGTTGGCTGGGACTGTGACAAACATACACTAAGCCGCGCTACCAAGTGCTGTCTATTCAAACCAACAGATGATATAGAGTTGTTCTACCCACACATGCAGGAAGCAGTCTGCCTACGGTTGAACGGCAGCCCAGAACCAGGAGCAGGATGCTGGAGAATATCCTTTATGAGGCAGCGACTCAGCTGATGCTTCTATCTCTCCCGATGCCTTGTCAGGCAGCGCAGCTGACGTACAGACAGACAATAGAGGAGCTTCTATGGAGATCAGCCCGCACTGCTACACGGCCGCAGCTTTTTACTCCTGTCCCGATGCCTGCAGGGACTTCGCAGTTCTCCAATATGAATTTTGAAAACATGGACTTGTTGATTTTGCTGTGCTTTGTTGAATATAAAATTTGTTTTCAAGGACTAGCTTCAGATGCAGTGGAAATTATATTATAGCGGTGAAATGAGAGGCCCAAGAGTGTGGAGCATAACACCTTTTAACAGAATACCAGAAAGACAATACTTTTTCTGGATCCCCACAGTCATATCGGATCAAACAATCACGTCTGCCGCGAACATATTTTTGATTATAGTCTTTCACCTCTATGGGTACGTGGAGCAGGCAGTGGAGTGGTGTCATTACTTCCTGCATTCATCAAGATGCATCCTGAAGGTCAGACCTGATGAATTGGCGAGACAGCTCTGTTACAGAGGGCGGCCATTATCCATGATACTGAAAGAGATCCTTCATTCTCCTGAGAGAGGACAGGAGAGAAAACAGTGAAAATAAAGGGATGAAAGTAGATAAAGATTAAAGGAGGAGAAATAAAAATAGACAAGGGGAAGGAAAGTTAGAGATGGAGCTCCGCATCCAGTGAACACCTCAGTGAGGAGTCACTATGAAAGGCTGATAGCTGATCGGTGACAAAACTCCCCTGCCCACTTAAAGCTGACACCTCAGTGCAACTGTTTCTCGCCGCAGCAGGCAGTCACGGATGATATCAGTGTACCTCAGTGAAGCTAGAACACTCCCAGCCCAGTTAGAGCTGACACCAGGAAACAGTCCCCCTCCTACGCTCCCCCTCTGTCTCAACTCAACATTTGGTCTCGCCGGAGATGTCCTCTGACAGAACGCCGCTCTGAAACCACTCCGCGAGGCTGTTAGCCGCAGACATCCCCTCAGGCTGGAATTTAAGAAGTGGGGGGACGCCTGCTGGTTTGAGTGAATTAAAATGGAGTTGATCCATAACCTTATCACCGCGCAACTTGCCAATAATCTTACCACATGGGGACATTTTGTTTTAAAGCCATCGTCACCTAACTTATATTTTCAACCAGGGTTAAAAAAAAAAAAAAGGCAGCCAGTGGGATATCCCGTCCAGAATGGGGTCTTCTTGAACCCGGAGCCCCTCTTCCCGGCTGTCTCTGCCTCTCTCTGCAAGCGGTGGTGATGAAGTGCTCTGCGCCTGCAGTCGTCCAGCAGTGTGCCATGCATGATAAAGAGCAAGAGATTGTGTGGGAAGCTTGGGGAAGGATGTGCAACCCTGCTGCCGGCACAAAGCTGCCGGCCAGAAGCCATGCTGTAGGCCGGGAGGTGAACAAATGATTTAAACGACCGTAAAAACTCAGATGAAAATAGGTTCAGTTTGATACATAAACACAGAGCGTTATGCATGAAATAACACACTTTAACAAGAGTGAGTGCCTGGATTTAACCTCGGATACAAAAGTAATGCACACAAACACTCACACACACCAACACAAGTTTGTGTTAGCGTACATCCATGTGCATACTCAGTTGTAAGAAGTGGACACATTACATTTGTTCACACCTTAATTCCTAATATATCACATTCATATTTGAGACACAGGTGCACTTATAGAATTCGTTTTTCCAAATAAGCATTCCAACAGCTGATTTTCAACTTAAATCCAAAATGATTTCAGTCAGAGTTCCCCTTATGTCACAAAAAGAAGAAAAAATGTGTGCATGTGCTCGCTCATGTTCGTACTGCATCTACTTCAGGCTCAAAGCTCAGAGGATTAAATTAGTGGCGGAGTGGTACCTCTGTTGTGAGGACGGGTCACACCTCCAGACTCCATCAGCACACTGGGCCTCATTGAGGGGCGGCTCTCAGGGGTCCGGGGGAGACGGGATGACCTGAGGTTGGCCCGGGGAGCCCAACGCCAAGACTGGCAGACATCACCGTGCAGGTCAACTGCACTTCTCAAGGGTGTAATTAAAAAAAAGTTAGAGGTGTGAATTCTGCTGTTCCTGCAAGATATACAGGGTGACGCCTCTGGCAAAAGCTGTTCCATGTCTCTCAGTGAACATTTATACAATGGATATTTGAATGATTTTGAGCATAAAGAGTCATAATTAAGATAAAGATGAATAAGTACAGGAAGAAATCAAATGGCATGAAGGCATTTAAATATTTGCCAGCACATATTGGAGCACAGACAGTCTAAGGCGTGCCGGGCGTGCATCGAAATAAAAATGCTGGTCTCATTATTCTTTATCTGTAGTTGACTCGACTTTGTTCTGCCTGTCTGAAATTTAAATGAATCAAACAGACTCCACATTTAAATCTTGTTTACACTATCCATCTTCATAGATTTTTTTTTCTGGGTGTAAGAAATTTTGCAGCGTGTTCTTGTGACTCACCATCATCGCCATTTACATACTGTCTGTCTGGATTATAACCTCGTTATCGAGATAATTCTATTTTTAGCTGTTTCTAATGGGCCTGGGGAGGACGCATTATTCAGTCATTTACATGAAAATACCGACTTATACCAAAAACATTTGTTGAATAATTTTACTGTGGATGTGAAGAACTGATCTGTAACAACTGTTGAATGAGGTCTCCCGGGACCCTAGAGGAGATTTGTCAAGTCTTAACAAATAACCCATGCTAACGATGATGACGGACTTGCAGACTACATATTCATCAAGAAAATATTCTAAGTAACATCTTCAGAACCAATATCACACTTCACTGAAAGATAAAAGTAAACATTCTTCACTCTGTCAATACTCGCCAGACTTACATTTAAGATGCTTTCTGGTTCAGACACGGAGCTGATGATACCAGTTCTAAAATAACAAGACTATGAAACTGTGTAATGAAAAATAAAGCATTTTCTTTGCATTTGAACATTTGATCGGATTTAACACCATTTACTTCTCTCTTTTATT
Source organism: Pleuronectes platessa (assembly GCF_947347685.1). Classification (NCBI taxonomy): domain Eukaryota; kingdom Metazoa; phylum Chordata; class Actinopteri; order Pleuronectiformes; family Pleuronectidae; genus Pleuronectes; species Pleuronectes platessa. The sequence goes on from NC_070633.1 coordinate 10,765,168, forward strand.
TGATATGGAACAAATAAATCTGACAAAGATTTTACTTAAAATCACAGTTTCTGTATATTTCACTGTCATAACTTGTCAATGTGAGTAGCAACCCATCCACTCCATTTTTTTTAATCCTGACTGATGTATAATTAGCGTCCGTCAGTCTATATTTGTTTTTTCCTTATCTGAGCAAAAATATCATCATTCATTCATTTGAGAGTTTCTCTTAAAGATGATTTTGAGACTTTTTTCTTAAAATAGGAATAATGCACAGACACTTGATGAATGTGTCTTGTCACTCCCTCTGACTTAAGAACTGTTGTTGGAACTTTTGAGCTTTACTTAAGTGCACTTCTCTGATTGGTGATAAATATTGGTCCATCCACATAGATCATACATCTTTCCTTTTACCTGTCTGCCTCTTGCAAGTCTGGGGCAGTGCAATACAAAATCTCTGTTTATGACGCTTCTAAAGCCCAATTAATGCTTTGGCATCGAAGTAAACGTAAATCCTACGCAGAGCTCTATGCCATACCTAGCGTTTCAGCATTGTATTTGAAGCGTCTCTCAATCACGCCTACGAACTACTATGAATGCTCCGCCCCCGTAAGAAGGCTACTTGCAGAACTTTTTTGCATACCCAAGGAGCTAGCTTCGACGCAGAAGCATAAATCAGCCTTATCGTGCCAAACAAACCCTAACTAAACAAACAAAAACAAAAAAAATCTCCCAGTGAAAGTAGTTCCACACACATAGAAGGCACTAACGAAGATGTCAAGAGAGTTTGTGGTGAAAAAAGCCGACACACATGTGTCTGTGTGTTGTAAAAAAAATCACGTGATCTCCACGGCGGAGTTAGTACATCACTTCCTGCCTCTGTCTGTTGCACCCTGCTGCTCCAACCCTCACCTGAATAATGCAGAAGATTTGATGCTGTTGTGAACGCGTCGGTGCAGAGAACCTCCTGTGCATGTGGGAAAGGCAAACTCTGGGTAAACTCTGGATCCAATTCTCTGAATTTTACCCGCAGGTCATGTCTGAAATCCGCTCTAGTGTGTCGCTGCAGTCCTCTGAGTCAAGGAGTGATTGGCTGTTGTTACCTGTAAGTCGTAGACCCACCCCGCTATTGAGTGAGTCATCAGGCTGACATGAGTTGGGATGTGGTTGGATGTTGAGCTGTATGGAAAGAGATCTTAGAACCGTCCTGCGGAGAAACTCTGAAGAATTGGCAGTTTACCTTTCGCCCATGCACAGCACAGCGAGAGACTCTCTTCTCAGATGGGTTCACAACAGCAACAAATAGAATTCAGGGAATGGGTGGTGCAGCAGGCAGAGGCAGGAGGTTACATATTATTCCATAGTGGAGATCATGTGGTTTTGTTCACAACACATAAACTCCACCGTTGGCTCTCATCCTTGCAAACGTCATTGTTGGTGTCTTCTACGTGGATGTCTTTTTCATCCGGAAATATTTGTTTCCTTTTTTGTAGTTTTTATTTTTGTGTCTGTTGTGTGTTTTAAGAGCCATAACCCCACACTTGACGTTTGCGTTCACACATACACTTCCTCTGGATAAACTCTGGAGAATCTCTGGAGTTCAGTGTCAGAGAGCAGCCACTCCCTCTCTTCTTTCACTCCTGTTTCAAACCTTCTGTCTTATCTGGCCATACCATGACCTGGATGAAAGAGAATCTAAGTTGAACGCTCTTTGGAGCCGTCCAGCATACTGAATACCTTTACCTTTGCTTCTTTACTCAGATGTTTCTACTTCTACCTAAATAACCCTGTCAATACATGACTTTTATTCATGATGAAATACTTTTGCTTTAGGGAAGTCAAGATCTTAATACTGCTTCCACCACTGCTCAGCAGTTGTGATCAAATCCACTTTGGTTTCTGACAGCCTGGCCTCTGAAGCAGCAGACTTCACTTTTCATTTAACTACTACATGACTTGAGTTGAGGGAGAACCTGTCCACAAGGCACAGACCTTTATAAACTATTGATTTGACTACTTCAAGTAACATATTCCTTTTTTTTTATGCTATAAGGGGCTTATCCAGGTTTCAGAAACCAGGCTGTGGTGTTTGCAATACGTGATGTGTTTTTCATTTAGATGTTGAAGGCGGATGAGAGAGGGAGACACTTTCTTCTCTTCCAAACAAAGTCATTTTCCGTTTTATATTGAATATTGTTTTAAATATATCTGCTGCTACACACCTTCCCTTTCTCATTCATTTAACACAAACTTCCTATTGGGACTGAACAACATATTTTAATTAGTTAATCGTGATTCTAGAGGCAGAACTGCAGTGATTGAAAGCAGACAGCATCTCATACTGCATTTATTTTGGCTATCGTGTTATGTTGGCAGATTGGATCCTTAGTAGTGGTAGAGCACATTGGGCAGCTGTTGATAAACCACAACTGTCAGTCATGCCTCATACCCCCCCCCCCCCCCCCCCCCTCCTCCTCATTTCCCATGTGGCACAGGGAGAGGGGGGGAAAGACAGAGGTAATCAAAAGAGGAGTCTTGCAATTAAGCGACAGGGAAAGTTACAGGATTTTTATCTCGAATCCATTTGGCTTTCTTCATGCCGTAGATTAGGACTCTAAATTAACTCTCAGGTTCAATGGTCATGGGATATATTGGAGTACAATAGAGCAATAGTTTTTATACATTTTTGTGTTAATGCACTTGTATTCTCAGCTGCCCCCTCATGAATAATTCCAAGATGCTCCTTTCTGGGAAGGTGATTCATTCTGATGGGACTGAAGGTTATCCAGGAGTGTGGCCTCACTGTATGATTACATGTTTAGCTCCGATATTGATGTAATCCTCGCAGGGTAATACCCTCCAGCAGCCTACCTGTGGATATGCATCATAGGGCTTTAAATCTGCACCCAATCTCCCACTATCTGGACCCCGCAGATTTTCCCATCAAACAGCTGTGATTTGGCACACTTCTCCTGATGGGGTGCGCCTTGATTCTCCATTTGGACAGCTGACCCTCTCGCCACAGTACCTCTTCTGAAGGGCCTGGATGTTTTATTCATGGCACCTGTAGAACACAGTAAACTGCCAGACCACAACCAAAACAAAACGGCTCAGTCACCTCAGGAGAAACACTTTCCCTGTTGAAATAAGACACAACACGTCTCTGTTGCGGCGGTCCTCTGATCCCCATACTATGCAACAACACAGTGAGACACTCCGTTCTAATGGTTGAGAATCAAATGTTCTGGTGCTTTTTTTTAACCACTCTTTTTGACCACAAGTATGTTTTCGCAGGTGTTTTCAGGGATGGATTATTCAGCATCTTCCAGAAATATTCAACAGCTAGATAAGCATCTGCATTGAGTTTTGGTTTATGCATTTATTTGCTTTCTTTGCCAGAGATAAGAAAGAATCATTAAGATCATCAAGATAAGAAAATCAATAGCATTCGCATATCTGTGCTGGAATATAGGACTGGAAACAGAGGAACACCAGGTTATAGGAAATTACCTCAGCCAAGGAGTTCATGGTTTCCCCTGCACTGTATGAATGTATATTAAACTGTACTGTAAAGAGCTTTGAGTGCTCATCAAGACTAGAAAAGCACTATATAAATACAAAACCATTCACCAAACCATTACAGATTACCAATTTCTTGGTGGAAGGATGCAGTAGGGGTCGAAGAAGAGACCATAAGATTCTGGTGCACATCTGGATCAGGTGGTGGATCCAAATTTTTTTAAACATTACATTTGCATGTGCCATTCATGGATCTTGATGAAATAATTCAAGCACATTCAGGGAACTGATATCTATGTATGTATTAGTGTAAAATGTGTTTCAGCTTGATTGACAGGGAACTGTTGGCCCTAGCAGAGGTATGCGCTGTACTGATTGCTATCCTAGCTGAGATTTTGCATTGATTATCTATCCACACATTCTTGGTCATGTCCATATGTTCAATATACATCATTACTGATACACTCTGTCCAATGGAAGATGATATGAGGATACATGCTAAGTCAGTTGTAGTCTGAGGATGCCCCCTCCTGCAGAAGCCAATACATTCCCTGTATACTAAGTATATATACAAATATAAGCTATGGTGACTAATGAGTTAGGACTCGTGTATTGTAAATGGTAAATGGTTTTGTATTTATATAGCGCTTTTCTAGTCTTGATGACCACTCAAAGAGTTATTGTGTGTTATATATATATATATATATTTATTTATTTATTTAAACTCTGGCTGTATATAGTTGTTTGTGTCAGTTTCTTCTTGAATGCATGCTGAGACCGAACATTGACCCAGATCTGTATTGAAGTTTCTCTACTGAGAAGCATCGTCTCTCGTGTTTGAATTCATTTTTCCTCATGGAGAAAATCCTTCTCCATCATCTCCAAGAATCACACACATTGGGAAATGTGTTTATTTACTTTCTTGCTGAGAGTCGGACAAGAAGATAGATATCTCCCTCATATCTGTGAATATGAGGCTTCATCCAGCAGTCAGCTTTGGTTTAGAACAGATTAAACAAAACAAGATACAATGTGTGAAGCAGAGCTTGTGAGCTGCTGAATGTAGTTTTGTTTACAAACCAGAGTGGTATTGATGTTCACATTTTACTTTATGGAAAGTGGTATTTGCAAAAACAAATGTTGAACTGCTTTAAAGCCAGTGCAGCTGGAGCTCGGCCGAGTCACTTCCCCAGCCCAGATCTTTCCAGGCAATCAGCAGATCTGAGCCGGAGGCACTTTTGATCACAAGCTTCCGTCTCCCTCATGAAAAATACGAGGATATCCCTCATGATCAATAAAGCCTGTGCGACTGAAACCCAGGTGATCCAACTCAGTGCATAATACAGCTCGCCTGTGACAGCCGCGTATTGTAGAGCGATTGAAATGGATATGTCAATGTTCAGTAATCACAGAGCTCCCCGTCTCCACTCCTTGATCATTCAGACTGAATCAGAGTTAGTCTTTGATCAGCCGCTGGCGCTGTACCCAGGGAACGACAAAAAAAAGAAGACAGGCAGTAGAGAGGAGAGGACAGACACCCCCATGTATTTACCCCTGCATTTCAATTTCACTAATGATTATTCACGTCCAGTCACTGTGTAACTGCTCTGAGGAAACCAAGTGCTGAGCCAAAGCCTTTATTATTGAAGATCTGAGTGAACATTATTGCTTTTGCGGCATGAAACAAACGCTTCAAGCAATTATAATGGTTATCATTATCTGCTGAGAGACATGCTCAACGCAAATTGGCTCCGTGTCAGTAATTAAGAGATGCACCCCCTTTTTTTTGGAGGGGGCATGAGTGAAGTTTGCGTGGTGTTTTTAAAACATTTTTCAAATATACGAGTAGTGATGCGTAGAGCTGAGTTGTAACATCCAACCTTTGGGGGCTAATTCGACCCATATTCTCCAAAGGTTATTTCAAAGTTATCATCTTTCACAAAGGATAATTACATGTGAGGGGAAAAAATGGCGAAATTGAAATTTGCAGCCCAATTAGAATCGATTCTTTTCAAAAGGCCAACTATGGTGGCAGAGACGTCTCACATAACTGCATCAACGGGTAAAAAACGATTGAAAAAGCTACAACACAAATGTAAAACACACACGAAGAAAACACATCCGTAAAAGGACAACAAATAACCATGAAATGAGCAGAGTTAGGCACTTTGGTCACAAGACCGTATCTAGTACAGGTGAATTCTTCCTTTTTAGATGCTCCAAGCTCCCGTACCGTAAAACCTGAAATAGACAAGCATCTCATTTTAAGCAGCGATATTTTTTACAAACGACAGCTCACTTGAACCACACGTCAATGACTTAATTAAGTTACTCATTTAATTGTCGACATTAATGTCACTCACTTTTGTTGTGGTTGTGTTTCCGTGTTGTGGTTTTCTGCAGGTGTTGTAATTTTTAGAGTTGGTGTTTACCTTTAATGCATTTGCGTGAGACATCTCGGCAACGGGAGCCAACCAACACAAAATGTGATTTCCAAGTCAGGTCCGAGTTGTATGATTCCACATTTGTGTATTTTTACTTTTTTTATTTTCCCATTATTATTTCACTGGAAACGGCCCAAGATTGTGTGTGGCAATGTGTAGCAGTCTAACTTCCTGTCCATGTCGGGCCAAGAGAAACCAGCAGCGTTAATGCAAATCCAAAACATCCCAACAGTCGCAGCCTCCCAGTTACAGTATAGCACCACCAGCTACTCCAGGTGTGAGTTTATGTATACATTAAATTACACATTAATTTGGATTTTATCACCTTCCACCAGTCGCACTGGGGGAGTTGCTCTAACAGAACGAGGTCAGGCGCTGCATGACCAAAGAGGATGGCTACAGTACAAAAAAAAAAGCAATGATTGTAGAGCCAAACACCAGATGCTGTCATAGAGGAGTATTATTTGTGGACATCTGATATTCAGTCCTCTGAGAACAAATTAAATGAATATACACATCCCCTTCAGACTTTCTCCCACTTTGCAAATAACGAAAACTTTTAGAGGATTGTTTGGTTGCATTTTAGAATTTTGGCAGGGAAACATGGAAGCAATTTGCTTACCTGGTCGAAATTAGTGTTCAGAATCAGCTCTTTTTATGCTTCAGAAGTTTGTGTGCTCTTCAAACATGCAGCTCTGTCAGGGTGTTGTTTAGATTTCTCTAGTGCTTTTAACACAATTCAACACAGGCTTCTGTGTTCCAACCTCAAAGACACACTGCTGTTTCCATCTAGTAAATTGGGTTTATTACCATCAGCTAGACCAATGTGGTAGATGTGTAATATCTGTACAGCTTCTCCTCAAGGTGCCTGTTTCTCTTGATCTTTTCCACTGCTGTCTCTGTCCATCAATCTACTGATTTTTTTCCAACAGGCTTTCCATTAAAAATTGATGGCAACACATGTTCCCATGTAGTGGACCGACAATGGGAAAGACCCCATAAGAACACTAAACAAGATAATGCACAATTTGTTAGTGGGTTAGGGCGATAAGTTAATGAAATGTGAAATTCATTAGCTGATTAAAGTAATCAGTCAGCAGTAATGGACTTTCTCATTTCTATAAACAATATTTTGTGGCCAGAAGGCTTCTGTATTCCTTTCTAGTTTGACCAATCACGTCCGATTCTGTTGCTCGAAGTTAAACAGCCCAGGTGGAGAGGAAAAGAGTCGGAGCACATTGACTGAGATGAATCAGCTTTTAATCTATCTGCATTCGTATGTAGCTAGTTGTAGAGATTCGCTAAATTGTTGTCTGGACATTAAAACGCCTACAAGAAGTATTTGTGTTTGTGTGGAGAAATGTCTCGACTCATGCGATAAAAGAATCTAGTTGGACTGTAAACAATGAACGGCCAATGGCAGAATATTGGCTGCTGCCCCAAGAGGCTAATTTCATCAGACGATAGCCAATGGACATATTTCGGGGGAATGTTCACACGTAAGCGAATCTACAGCGAACCTCCACCATCTGGTTCACTTCCATCTGTGTGCGATTGGGGTGGAGAGTGAAACATTTGCTTCCTGTGGCGGAGGAAAATTGCAACGTGGCTTCACATGGAGTTCAACTCTGGTGAACGTTGACTTACGATATTAGCTTTGCATTTGTGTGACTGTACCCTTAATCTGTGTTATTTATGAAAAATATATATTTTTAAGGAATCATTCATAAATCCAAAGCTTTAAATGTCTCAGTCAAATGATGGAGAACAAAGCCCTTGTGATTATTTAAAGTGGAGGTCACCGGTGGAAGTGGGCAAGATGCCTCCGGGCTTTGAGTGAGCATTCTCCATGTGTTTAGAGGGGAAAGAGGAGCGCTGCTGTAGAACATGCAAAAGAGCACACAAGGAATTGCACGTCAAATATCACACTTCAAAGAGAGAGAGGCTGGGGAAGGTGAAAAGAGAGAGGGAGAGGATTGTAAGATTGATGTGAGGTTGCACGAGAGGAAAGACGGAGCAGAGGAGTGGGCGGGCTGCAGGGACTCAAGCTTTGGGTGCAGCCAGAGAAAGTGTGAATCCATAGGATATTGGATGTCCTGACCTGGCCGGTGGAGGGCGTGAGGATGGATTGGCCACCACGGACCCACTGAGAACGCAAGAACAAGGGAGAGGGTGATGAGATGGGGTGATGGAGGTGTGGAGAAAAGAAAGGAGTAAGGAGAATATCAATTGCCAGACAGAGACATGTATGGATTTCTCTTCCGTCTCTTCAGAGCCTAACTTTACAGCAGCACCGCAAAAGTGGATCGAATTGGGAGGGAGAGAAAAAGTCCCGGCTGATCCTCCCCAGAGAAATCAACACTTATGCATGAAAAGCTTCTTTGACTATTAACTTTGTTTCCCTGCTCATTGTTCAATAGGATGCACTTGTTTTTTTTCCACGTCCTTCTGTTCACAAGTCAACACAATAAAAGCGACATAAGGTGGTGACAGGAAATAATGAACACCACATAAATGATAGAAAAGCAGGTCCTTGCCTCAGAGTGAACTAATAATAAAAACGGAAATTTATGAATAAGTGTGTTTATTACAAAGGGCTGCCTTGCGAATATTTGCATAATTCCAATTATTGCACAATGACACAGTTCCTTCCTGATGTGATTTGTGCTGACTGTTAATACCACCAGCGTCAACAAGGAAATATCATGTAGATCCTCGAGCTGAGTCCGTCAGCGTCTGCATCAGCATCCCTGGGACGAGAGAGAACAGGAATAAACAGAACACGCGTGATGTGGAATTGTTTCTTTAAAATCGCGTAAAAATTCAAGCTGAAACTGTAGAGCCTCATCTTTTAGCCCAACATGGACTAAGATGTCGTTCAAGTGCTCAGAAAAATGATAGCATTTGAAAACTTGACAATTGGACACGCTCAATTTCATGATGCAGCCGATGTGATGTCCACTCACGCTCCAGAACAACTTCTAAACAGGCCACAAGTCGTACAAACTGAACGTAGAGGACGGCACGGTGGGGCAGTGATTAGCATTGTTGCCTCACAGCAAGAAGGTTCCTGTTTGAGCTGCTTGTCCCCGTGATGCTGTGTCGAGAGTGCACCCTGCCTCTCTCCCAATCAGCCGGGATTGGCTCCAGCTCCCCCCTCGACCCTCGAAGGAGAAGCGACATAGATAATGGATGGATGAATGAAACTTAGCTTCGAATAGAATTGAAGACAAGAGAGCTCTGATGGAAAGCATGCAATATGGCCAAAAGCTCCAGATCATACTAAATGGACCATTTTTCAACAGTTCCAAAAACATTTTGAAGTTTGGAACAAAACTGAATATAGCTGATATAAATAGAGTAGAATAAAAACTAGAATCCCCATGAGATCCATTAAGTAGCTTTTCTCGAGCTTTTTGACTATTTCCCATTTGATCAACTTGTGAAATAATATGTGAGGGAAGTTGTGACTAGTTCATCGTTTGATACCTATAATGTTGTTTATTAGTTGTGCATTAGATTAGGAGTTTCAATTCTTAAGAGAATAATAACTTCTACTCGACATGGCATATTGTCAGTGGCGGATCAATTGTGTAAATCATGGTCCGTTAAGGGACCACGGTTTACACAGAGGAGCCCATGCACAGTTCTTTATTCACTAGGTAGCACATTTAAGTCATTACTTGTTTACTGTCGGCTCTATAGCTTTGAGCAAAGCAACATATCATTGAATAGATGTTCAAAATGGTTCCTAGATCAAGTACAGTGTGTGAAAATATAAATTTGACAAACTGACATGTTGATGGTTTGTAATGTTTTGGTTACAGTAATGAAAACAAAATACTACTGACAGGACAGTGGCACCTCAGGCCCAGATCAGATTTCAACGAGGATAATGCCTAGTGCCTTGCAATTTGGTATAATACTGAGATGCTCCTGTTGTTCTTCAATAAAAAAATATATATTTCAAAAACCCGATAAGCTGAAACTAAGGCCATCTGAGGCTCATCGACTTAACTACTTTAATCAGCACAGTGAAGCAGATTAGACGTTCAGCCATCTTTCAAAGATCTCTGCAAAACATAGTTCAATTTTCATGTACAAAGTTGTATATACATCATAAATGCTGCCCCAGTAGGTGTTATTCAGTTCTTGGGAAACAATGCAACATTGATTATTTTACTCGCACTGTGCAAAATGCAAAACTGGCAGCACAGCGAGGTGTGACAGCTTCTCAGTATTCGGCGCATTCGTGACATCAAACATGACTCACCGTTGGGAAAAAAACAAAACAGATAAAAGCAAACTCCCCTACTGGCAATGACAAATGAGCCCATTGTCTTATTTAAGTGGGTTTATGTGCAATTAACATACTCACATATAGCTGCTGAATTTGGCTTACAAGAGGTTTTATATTTAAATCTGCATACAACAGGTGTCAGTGGGACACCTTGTTTTTCTTTCATGATTTGGTGAAGTGACCCTTTAGTTTTTATCATTCAGGATATAAGAGAAGAGAAAAGAAAGAGAAAGAGGTGGCCTTTGATCCCCTACAGGGGGATCGCCTGTGAAGAAGATAATGAGGAAATCAATAACGCTGGTTGTAAAACTCAGGCTAAGTCATGCCTGCTCAGTTGGGGGTAAGCTGTGTCTTACCGTCAGCCCTGCAGCATCAACTGAAACACAACGGCAATGTGTTACGAGTGCATGTGTTGGTTTGAGTCTCTCAGCTCGTCACGCTGTGTGCAACCAAATACGTGTGTGTTTCCACAGAAGGGATGAGGAAGGCGTGTGTGTGTGTGTGTGTGTGTGTGTGTGTGTGTGTGTGTGTGTGTGTGTGTGTGTGTGTGTGTGTGTCTGAGAATGTTCGACCTGCCACATCGCTGCTTAAATACATGGCATGTTCTGAGACAGGGACATGAGTACTTTGGGGCTGAGGGTTCAAATGGAGTCACAGTGCTGTGGTACTCTTACATGCATAAGGAAACATGGTTCCCACTGTGGAGCGGGAGTGCTAAAAAACAATGCTAAAATCATTCAAGCCTTGAAGTAACAGTTTGATATAATTTGCAAAAATGCTTTTTTTTTACAAGTTCAGTACCACTTAGACATCTTCATGGTAAAGATAAATAACAATAATAAATTTTCTCTATCACCTTTTAAAAACCATACACACAAGGTGCTTCACAAAATAAAATATCCGTGCGAAGATAGCAAATCATAAAAAAAAACTCATCGTACTCGACAATGCAATAAAAGAAATACTGATAAAACAATGAAAATGTCACATTAAAAACAATAAAAGAAAAAGAAATATTTAAAAAAAGTTAAAATGCAGCTTTTAGCTTATTTCATGATAATGACTGGAAACAGAATAAATGATGCATACCTCCACCGAGGCCCAGCAGTCCTTTTGAATTCAATCAAGCTGCACCAGATTTGACACATTATAGATATTATAGATTTATTTTATCAAGGTCCATCACTTGCTCTCTGAGAAAATGGTGAAAAAGCAAAAAAACATCAACGCCCTAACTCACAATGTTACTGACAGTGAAAAATATCCCTTGAGCTCCCCCCTGATCTGGATCAGCGCCAAACTTTGATATAATCTTTGCCAACCGAAGTTTCATGGAAATCATTTTAGTTGTTTTTGTGCAATCTTGCTTACAAACTAACGGACAGGGTTGAAAACATAACCTCCTTGGCGGAGGTAATAAATGAGACATACGTTTTTAATTAGTCAGCTTTAGAAGAGGGTTAGGGTGGATGGATTTAAGTTTCTCCCGTTTTCAATCTTTATGCTAACCTTAGCCTGATGTTAGCAGACACACATGAGAGGCATATCAATCTTCATGTCTCACTTTGGGCAAAGCAAATAAACATATTTCCAGAAACGCTGAACTACTGCATTAAATATATTGCACATGTATAATGCAGCATGTTTTGCAATTTGTATTTGATGGTGCTGGGGTGAAAAAAGTCATGTCTCTCTATTTATCACACCATATCATCCCTAAAACTGTTTTTTTATAGGGTGCATTCGATTAGCAGCCTCGGTGACACAATTTGGACAGAGTGTAACCCCGTGTGCAGCAACATGCGTCATCATTGCTTGTATCACTCGCCTAAGCAGCGTACTCCGAGCTGCAAATCAAACACAATCATTTGCTCTGACTTTTATCAGCGGGAGGTCAGCGAGTGGGTGGCAACGGGCTACTTATCCCTTGTTTTACTGTGGAACCCGTGCATTAATTTTCGTTGTTGGACTTTGTGCAAGGGGGGAAAAAAGAACTCGTAGATGATGACATGACATGATTGGTCATGTTCCTTATTGTTCGTGGCATCTAATTGCTCTGCACACACAAAGCAATGATTTAGCGCATTAAGCTCCTAATTGCCTGCAAAGCAAAGAGCGTCGAGCAGATTAAAATGCATGGCACAGAAACACTTAAGGTGTTTAAGAGACTGTATGACCCATGTGCTACAAAAAGACTTAATAAATAGTGACGGGGGGAAAAAACTGGATACATGCTACTGAGCATAACAATAGACTTTATCAGCTGAGGGAGCAATTACTGCAGCCACACGAATGAGTACTTGTGCATTAAATATCTTTTTGCTGTTTGATCAGTCATTCTGTTTGGTATCTTGTATGAAATTTTGTTATATTTTTCAAAACAATACACTGTATTTAATTTAGTTTGAGAGGAACGGTAACTTTATTGTGTGGATTCATTTTTTATATGCTGATGTGTGGAGAATTCTATGTCCTCTATCAAAAGATACCCTGTCTCACACTGGTTTTCTCCATCCCTGCTCATAACCAAGCTATAAAAAATACATCCCCGAACCACGATGTCTACTTTTGACCCATCTTACATCAGGCGAGAAACCAGCGGGAACTGCACAAGCTACATTCTTCCCTTGTGTTATCCTCGTTATCCGTTCACATCTGAGGGCTGTCCAGGAACAACACTTTAAGGGCGCTAATATATCACACCCTTGCAACACCTGTAATTAACGCATTGTGCGGGAGGAGAGGAGAGGAGATGGAAGGAGAAAAGAGAAGAGGAGACAACAGGAGAGACGAGGAGAGCTTGCGTTGGTTATATATTCAGGACAGAGACTCGCTCTAATCCACATACACTCCAGCTCTGTCCCCCATGTGTGCCCTGCCCTTAAGAAGACAAACAATTGATATCCTTCGCTCTCCTCCAGATCACCTCTTTCAACAAATTATCCCCCATCCATTGGCCGTACTCCCTCTCCGTCTTGATCTTTTTCATATACACATCCATCTGTGTATTTTCATGTAAAGCACAGAAATCCATTAATACAAAAAAAAAAATGACACACCCCGGGGAGAGATTTTACGTCCAAAAAAAGGAGCCCGGGATCACTCTCTGTTTGTGTAAGAGGGATTTTTAGTTAAGCCCAATTTAACAGTGGGTGAGTTTAAGCAAAGGTGCTCCACACTTTCTATTCTGCAGCATAAACACTCAATATATGCTAAGCCTCATTCTCTTGGTGTGCATAATGTTGCCTGGATCTCACCGAGCTCCTGCGGACGCGCACACGCGGCCCCATCCTCCTTACTCCATCTGCCAATAGCTGCCAAGGAAAATCAATATGTCAATACGCATTGCAAATGTTGGGTCTTGACTTTGCGAGGTAATGTCTGCTTGTCTCTGCAATTTTGCTCGGTGCGCAGAAGGAGAAAAGAAAAGTGTTCCTCCACTCTCCCACGGACATTGTGGCGATGAAAAATACAAACAAGGAGGGTGAGCATTGTTGTTTTCTGGCCACGAATAATGACGAGGACATTCTCCACACCCTCTCTGCTCATCTCTCCACTGCTCCACAGGGCATGTTTGTTTCGGCAGTTTTTTTAAGCCTGACACCTACAGTGATTGGGGAGCGATGGAGGCAAAAGGTAGCATCTCTCTTTCTGTTTCTCCATTAACAGATTCACCACTTGGAGAAAGAGAAGATCCGGGCTGAATTAAATATGAGAAACTCAACCCTGAGACTACAGTACTGTCTCCAGAGGTCTCCCAGCATTTACCGTAATGTTGCTGAGAGGAGCGGGGCTCTGCACTCGGAGCCCTGCTTCTCCGATCTCTCAGAGAGTCAGGGGTCTCTTTCTCTGAGAGAACAGTTCGACTCTGAAAACTCTATCTACACGTAATCCTGTCTCAGAGGGACACACACCCACACATACAAATGTAGGCACTCAAACACGTGAGGCTGGATTACACACACAAACACGCACAAACGATGCGTGCATATTGCGGCTGCAGGGGCCTGTCCTCTCTCGTGTTGAAGAGTTTAGATGAAGAACTAAATGAGGAATAATATCTTTTTCATAATTTAAGACCATTTTCTTATCAAGCACCAGTTCCAACACACACACTGCGGCTGAGTTGGCTCTGGGGGGGGGGGATCATCAGTGGCCAAAAGCACATGTTAAAAAGGGAAAAAACCCATGAACCCTCTCCTTGGGTTCTTGTTCAGATGAGAACATTCTGAAACATCTTCAAGAGTGAGGTTGCCCTGCCTCGTATCTGAATATGCATGAGATTTCAAATTAGCAATTTTTCCCCCTTTGGATTTGAAATGCACAAATGGTGCCTCTTCAGTTGTCACATACTGTGCACATCTCTGACAATGAACAGCCAACAAAAAAAAAACGTTCAAACTCACTCGGTTTTCATATTTTATTTAGATATAATTTTCTGTCATTAAGCACGAGGTGCACCGGGGTAGTTTGATCCTTGCTTTTTGAAGACGCCTCATGAATAAGGGCACCAGGGAGAGACCAAACAACCCTGTCAGACACCAGCAGTGTCTGAAACCCATCAAGGTTGCTTTCTCTCCGGGGATCGCGAGTCTCAGCCACTCTCACTGTCTTGTTGTGTTCTGATCCTGGCTTAGCCCTCAACAGCTTTTTGGATGATCAGTGATTTTTGCTGCAAAGGTGACTCATGAATAATAATGTATTTCTCTAGTGGGGTAAATTAATTCTTTGGAGCCACGTCAATACCCACACTTGGAGAAAAAACACAACACTGATGTGACAGCGACTGCTGCTGTTAAAAATGACTTGCTCCTATGTGCACTGGCATGACCACTACTGACCACACAATCCTTTCATTCAAATTATTATTATTTTATCTACCGGGTAGTTGTTAACTCTGCCAGAGATAAAAATGTAGAGTATCAGAGCTGGAGTGTTTAATGGAAGGTACTGTATGTGTCTGCTGAATACGGTTGAATATAAATAGGCTGGAATATGGTAATATGTGTTCTGAAAACCAGAACAATGAGCCAGGAGGGTTTGTCACCACATGATACCTTTCACATTGCACATAGAAACTTGATTCATCATCCACCGATCTATCTATACCTTTTTTTAGGATTTTGGCTGGTCTGGAGTCAGTCCGAGCTGACATTGGATGAGAGAAGAGGGACACCCCGGACAGGTCACTTGTCCGTCACAGGGCAGATATACACAGACAAACACCTACGGTCAGTTTAGAGTCTCAATGTCTTTGGACTGTGGGAGCTGAGAAAAATCAAATTCCCAAATCCGGATTCGAACGAGGAACCCTCTTGTGGCCCCATCCACTGTACCACCGTGTTTCCTTAATAAGGAACAAATTATCGATTCAGTTTTGATATATTTGAAAAACTGTTTAAAGTTTCATAGATGCAAGATCTAGATAAACTTTATAACATATTACATGATCTCAGAAAGCAGTGTATGCAACAAACCTGAAACAGACAGACCATTCTTGGCCAGTATAATTTGTATTTAACTTATTTTTCTTGAATACTAATATTCAACATTTCCTTGACAAAACATCTGCAATAATAGCATTGGAAGGACATCCCAGAATAAAATAACAACAACATTGATTTGTTCCTCACAATTCTACCAAACTAAAACAGTACGGTGAAGGGGATGTTGGGGAAACTTAACATGACTCCACTCTGACAGTGCAGCTACAACTACACAGGTGCTAGTTCCCATCCAAAACACATGGTGAAGAAAAAGAGAATTATTCTGGATATGCAGGTTGTCTCACTGCATGAGCTTCATCTGACATCCAGGTGCACTCAGGAAAAATGTGTGTTCTTAGGAACAAGAAGTAAAGTTTAAAAGCCCGGCCCAGTAAACTACAAGCCCTGCTGACACCCCATTAGAGTCTCCTGTTGGGAAAACATACTTAGATTCCACAATTTCCCCTTGGTTCAGATCTCTTAAAATAAACATAATTTGACTTTGTTCAATCAACGATGTGTACAATTGCTCTTTTCACCACTAGATTCCACTCAATGCTCTCAGCTCTAAGGACAAAATAATTGATCTATAATCCAGGACAGGCCACAATTAATGTGAGCAAAGGTAGAATACAGATACAATCCTACCCAGACACCAGATACTGTTTGTTTCTTCTGCTTCCTCTCCTTTCCATGTACTTACATGTTTGAGGCTCATAATTCAGCTGCTGGAAATGAATCTGCCTTTGCACACTATTGTAACAATGCTGTTTCTCATCTGTTAGCATTTAACTAGGATGATGTTTATACTCAATGCACCACACCAGCTTTGGCTCAGGTGGTTGTCAATTAACAAGAAGGTCGTTGGTTCGATCCCTGGCTTTTCCTTGCCGTTTGCCAAAGTGTCCTTCGGCAAAAACGCTGAACCCCAAATTGGCGAACCCTTGATGCCTATGCCAGCAGTGTGTGTGATGGGTAACAGAGAAAGTTTGAATGTGTGTTTGTGTGTGTGTGTGTGTGTGTAACAGAGAAAGTGCAGCACATAGATGCACCGTTTGAATGTGTCTGTGAGTGTGTGCGTGCGTGTGTGTGTGTGTGTGTGTGTGTGTGTGTGTGTTTGTGTGAGTGTGTGTGTGTGAGTGGTCGTCATGGCTTTATATTTTTATTCTTTGAGTTTTAATAGAAATTAGCTCAAACCATAAATTGTCCCAAAAAAGAAAATACAGGACCCGAGAGCACAAATGAATGTCTTCAAAAGGAGTTATTTTGTCTGACTAATAATTGAAAACGTGTTTACAAATTCAGCGGAAACATTGTTTTGTCAATCAATTAAAGGTCCAGTGTGTAACATTTAGGTGAAAGGAATCTATTAAATATCAAATAATCCTAGTGATGTTTTCAGTGATGTGTAATAATCTAAATTGTATGAATTATTGTTTGTTTACCCTAGGATGAGACCTTTATATATTGAAAAAAAGTTACAGCTGTCCAAACTGGACCTTTTTATGTTTTTGACAACTGAAGGCTACCACAGGTTCTCTTTCAATGTTTGGAAGATGTCCTCTAGATGTCACTTAATTGTACACACTGAACCTTTAACATAAAATATATAAACAGCCAGACAGCAAGTCTTTTATTAATAAAACATGTCGAAGGTTGTTTGAGTTCAGAAATTCAAATGTGAGGATTTGTCACTTGATATCATAATAAAGTGAGGATTGGTCGCCTTGATACATGTCTGTCTTTGTAGTTTAGCCAAAAGATATCATGGTGGACTTGTTGTATATGTAAATAATGTGAACTACTGACAAGCTAATAATTATTTAATAACTTTTGTGCGAATAAGAAAATAATTTACTCCGACAACCCTGTTTGGTTTTTGTAAACAAGATAACCCCAAAACAATTCAACAGATTCCCATGAAACTTGGTGGAAGGATGCATTATGGCTCAGGGCGGAACCAATTTAAGGTGGGTGTGTATCTGGATCAGGGGTGGATCCATGTTTTCATTAACATTGTGAGATATGGCAATTTTTTTTATACAATTCAAAATTCTTGTTGACAATAATCAGGGACATTTAGGGGGCTGACATCTATGAGTGTGTGAACTTTGGTGCAGCTGGATGAATTCAAAGGGACTGTTGGCCGTTGACAGTGGTAGGCTGGTATATGATGGTAAACTGAGTGCCATTAGTTCTCTGTTAATTGACCAATCAATTAATTAATTTACTCTCTTAGCGCTGAGCTGAACTATAGAGCCAGTGAGAAAAAAAATCACTGTAATACTCGTTCTCCTGCTAATGCCAGATACTTGGTTTAAGCCAATTTGCATCTATCCAGTTAAGATAGGTTGATATATTTTCTTAATAAGAAAAAAACACGTTGGTGATTTCAGGGTCTTTATGTGTTGCTTGGTGACTGAAACAAAAATAACAAATCGGAGATATTAGGCCGCGCCAATAAACAGGGCAGATGGGGAATGCAGTTGATTGTTCTCGTGTCTATCCAGTGGAAACATAAAAGGAACAAGTGAGCGCCCTTCATAGCAATAGGCAGTTTACAATGGCCCTGGGGGAAGATGACACGCCGGGGAAGAGGAGGCACAAGTGTTTTGATTAGTATTACTAATTATCTTTCGACCATTAGCAAAGAAGAGAGAGCATTAAGTTAAATGGCCTGCTCCAAATTCTCTTTGTTTCAGCAACATAAATAGTCAGGCGATGAACCCGATCTTCATCTCTTTCTTATTCCCTCTCGCTCTCCGACTCCTCGCCTTTATTCCTCTCACTTTGAGATTGGTAAAACGAGATGAGATCTTGTTCATTACAATGAAATCAGACAACATTAAATTGTTCTCCTATTAAATCAGCCCCACACGAGATGATACGTCTTGTCAATGCGCAGGGCAAAGTGACATCTCAGTTTACAAACACACACACCCACACACACACACAACCGCTGGGTGTCCAGCTCTGCTGTTGCCCTCAGATGACAATTATAGTATATGTTATCACAGTGGACGCATCCCCACAAAACACAAACACGCCATATGCAGATTGGCCGGTTCAACAGGCCGAGGATAAATCAACATTTAGTGCGCACGGACGCTGGGGAAATATTTATCCTGGAGGACAAACGGCGTGTGTGATGAAGCAGCCATATTGGGGACAAGTAAATAAGGCAGATTAACCGTTCTGGTGTTCTGGTGATGTTGCGTTCCCAGACATGTTCTAGTGGGACAGATGGAGGCAGTGAGACATGCAACCCTCATTGTTATCACCACAGACCGGGCCGAGCCACGCTAGAATTAATCAGATGAAAACGAGGACCTGGAATGAGAGCGAACAGGGTCTCAAAAAAAGAACGTGTCGTCTGGTATCATTAATTTATTTTTTTCCTGTAATATTATCATTCACGTCTGCACAGCCTGGTCCTTAGTTCGACATCATCGCCCCCCTCCATACAGGTGTTTTCAAACCCCTCTGCCACTGTTCGCTTTAACTCCCCAATCATACTCTGTCGCTAGCGCACCGTGTTTCTCTCTCTTCCCTCCTGTCAGCCATATTGATGTCAGTTTGTTGGTGAGGTCTAGCCGGTCGACTGAAAGGTCAGAAAACCGACTCTATATTCCTTTTCAGTAGCAACCTAAGCCACCCACATGTAATACTGTGCACTGCATTATAAATCCTGATGAAAAGACAGGAGGCAACCCTTCATCTAACCTAAACTGAGAAATGCTCTTTCCCTCAGACCTTGCCTGTGGTTGAAGCTCCTGATGTTTGTTGTCGCCGGGTTCGCTGGCCGAAAGACCGGACGAGTTGGAAAATAATCCAGTGCTATTTGCCTTCTAAGCATTCGCCGTGCAGGACTTTGATCATATCTTATTGATTAGCTTTTTAGACCGTGAGGAAGATGTGATAAAAACATCATGCTGTTTGTAAGTGAATATCATATATATCCCATAAGAAATTATTTGCACGCAATCTTTCAAGCTCTAACAGCATTTACCTCCTGGCAAAGATCAGACTGAGACACGGAGAAACACATCAGTGGAGAAGTCTCTGGGGAAAACTCAATCTGAATCTCACTCTCGATAATAATAACACATGCGCGCTTATACAGACCTGAATATGCAGACACTGTATTGTCTTTCTTTCTTTCTTTCTTTCTTTCTTTCCATACAGTGTGTTTAGCTAAATACTGTATATCCATGTGGTTGTGGGTTGCTGTTCATGTATACATATGTTGCATCTAATGTCACAATGTGTTTCTCTGCTTATTTACACTGCATAATCAATGTGAAAGTACATTGCAATTACAATCATTACCATAAAAACAATCTCTATATATGTACACGCCATAGGGACCCATCTAGTTGAATCTATTTCCTTTTGCAGATGATGCATTCACCTTCTGTCATGGTGGATGTTGTCTGATTTCCATTTTTCCATGCTTTGGAAATAGGGTTTTATTTTCCGACTTATTTCAGCTGCCTGTACCTCATCTGCTCTTGGTTCCCTCCACAGCTCTCTCTCTCTCTCTCTCTCTCTCTCTCTCTCTCTCTCTCTCTCTCTCTCTCTCTCACTAACAATACCACCAACAGCAGAGAAATGATGGTAATTGGCCATTTTGGACTCGGACAGCTGCTTACATGAAAGAAAAAGTGGCTTCAGCTCGGAGTGCCAGTCTCTCACCTCTTCAACAGTTTTCCCCCTAATAGCCATAGCACCTCTTTCTCCGTGGTGTCAATGAGCACGCATGAATAATGAACGTGCACTTAGGTAAAATGGATAAATAACCCAGGACAAGTAAGAGACACATGAACGCCATTTGGACTGATTTCACCTCTTACTGACTGACTGGAGCTGAGACAGATGTATGTCTCCCATACACAGATTAAAAAGCTTCTTATCTCGCCTCCCCGAGCCTTTAAGCAAGGACGACGCGCTCCAGTGAATAATAAATGAGAAAGTTACACTTGACTCGTAGCTTTTAATTTAAACCAAGTCATTACCTAACTTAATAATTTATATAATCGAGCCATCCTCAGATTGACTGGAAATGACCAACAAAAGTGTCTGATCACGATTTTTTTTTTTCTTAATCTCAGTAGAACCTCTTTGCAAATGTTTAACGCAAATTAAATCATCTCACATTGTCACAGTGGAAAATCATGAAATTGAATAGAGTGATTCCGTTATGCTGCAGAAAATCCCGGAGCTCTGTGCCTTGTAACGGAGATCCAATCGATGCCTGTAGCTTTAATCACATCTACCTTTACTGCTAGCCACATCTCGGAGGGCTAATTCTTTACTTTCACACCAAATTACTTTTCAGCCCAAGGCACATTTTCTCAAAAAAGTGTATCTTCGGTCACAGCCTCGGCAGTATGACCATGATCCATTGATTGACACGCGGCTACGGGCTGAATCCCAATAGAGAAGGATTCCGGGTTCCACATATGACTGGCTGTTGCTGAGGAATTACTGCACATGTAGCTGCACCTTCATCACACAGAGATGAGCCTGAAGCCTCGGGACGCCGCTGTCATTATTACTGGGCCTTAATTCTGGTGCAGACAATTGCAGGGCACAGGCACACCCCCAATTCTCAGATCTGCAAGCAATTTCTCACTGAGCCCATCTAATAGCAACACATTATTCAATGAGAGTGAACTATGCCTCAGAACTCTGGAAGTTAATTAAAATCCTCGGAGCAAATTTGATCAATTTCAGTTCATCATTTTCGATCAATTCCTCTATCAGTTTGATTCCCCTGAAACCTGGATTTGGATTTGCCTGTGTGGTATTACTCCTGAAATAGACAATATTCTCAAATGTATGATGTATCTGATTGTTAATAATAAAGGATTGTCTTGTAATCCACTAGCCCACTCGCAGGGCGCAGTTACAGCCACTGAAAGAGCCAGAGTGCCACCATGTGGTGGAGGGGTCTAACTGCTGATCCATTACCCAGGAAGTCACACATCGACTAAAAGTGTTTACAGGCTGCATGAGCACGTGATTCTATGAGAGGTGGCCTTGAATACAAAACTGCTCAGTTAAATTCAAAGACATACATCAAATTCTATAAAAAAAAAAAGGTGTTAATCTTCCATTGGGAAATTAATGAAGAGAACAGTTTCAGATACCTCCACTAGGAGTCTCTCTCTATCTGAGTTTATCTCTACGTTTTGATGTTTGGGAATTCTAACAAACTCACATCATTCAAACCCAACCAGGCGTGAGAATGTGTGTGTGTGTGTGTGTGTGTGTGTGTGTGTGTGTGTGTGTGTGTGTGTGTGTGTGTGTGTGTGTGTGTGTGTGTGTGTGTGTGTGTGTGTGTGTGTGTGTGTGTGTGTGTGTGTGTGGGAGGGTAGGCCGACAGCGAAGTCCATGCTCTCCTGGGTTTTTTGCTGAGGAGGATATTCAGAGGGAATTGGAAAAGGCGTATAACGATAACGTTGTTTAAAAGATTTGGTCACTTTTATGTGGAAAGCTGTTGAGGAGATAAAGGTAAATTAAATCATGCATGCATAAAACGATATTGCTTCAATATTTTCTAGGGGTAGATGAAGCTGTGGGTGGACACATGGAGACCTTGTATTATGCCTTTATGCACTCATTTGCTCTAAAACCTGTTAGTTGTCTTATACCTGGCTCTCTTGTCTTCTATTCAAGAGACATGTTTGCAGCATTGAACCATTTTAATAGCTGAATAGTTTAAAAGTTGTAGACCTTTATTCAACATTACATATTTTCCAATCCGTCCATCCATCCGCTCATCCATTGTCTATATTGTTCATCCTTTGAGGATTGTGAGGGGGCCTTGAGATGTATTATTACTACAGTACATAGGCATTGCATGTATAGGAAGTTCCTGACTGAATCATAGGCGTTCATAATACTGTCTTGCAAGAAACATAAACAATGTTTTGAAATGTAGACTAGTAGAGAGGATGTTCTAGAGAAATATTTCTTTATAATCTCCAGATTTCAGGTGGAGAGATTATTTTGGCAATGCTATTTGTTCAACAATATTAAAGAACAATGTGAACTTATAAGATGACAGCCTCCCTCCCTCTTTTGCTCCCTCTCCTGGTGATAAGGCAGAGGAGTACACAGCCAGGGAATGAGAAGAGAGCTGCATGCATATTCCTCAGCCTCTAACTAGGACATGGGAAAGGAGCTGTAGAGAGGACGGAGGAAAATGGAGGGAGAGGGACGGAGAGAGAGATTGCATCCAGTTATAACTGAAAAAACCTAATGATGTGGCAATTCCACCATCTACATCTAAATGGCCTGGACTAAAACACTATTTTTTACGGCCTGACCAGCACAGAGGACACTGACCAGAGTCAATGTTGTGGTCAGAGGTCAGCATTCATCACAGAGATAAAACAGACAACACTAAAGCAGCCTTCTCAATGACAAATCAGTGAGAGGAATGCCAGTTTACAATCAATCACATGACTAACTGTCTGGACTCTCACCTTAGATCTCAACCATAAGCAATACTGACCCATTGTGTCCAGAAGACGCAGATTTGCTCAACTTTATCTCCTTTTGTTCCACTCCGTTAAATATCCCCCATCAGCTGACTGGGATCCCACCTTCCATCGCCCCCTGGTCCCCTGGGTTTTTTCCTTTCCCCAATCTCAGACTGTGCTCTGCCTGAAGAAGCTGGAGGCGGCCAGATGAGAGGAAATGGTGTTTTGTGTGTGCCAGGCTACGTTTCCCTCTCTGTTGCTGACCCACAAACACAGTCAAGTCCAGCTCGGCCCAGGAGGGCCTGTACAGCTCGACACAGAAGCAGATAAACTGTGAAAGGTGAACATCTGCCTGATCTCCCATGTGACAGCAACATTCACTCAGAGGAAGGCTGCAAAATCTGCTGTGATAAAACTACTTATAAATACAGATATGACAAAGAGCAAGTAGTGACACAAAAATTACTAAATCCATGAAGCCTAATCACATCTATAAATGCTCCCAATTTTTGTTGAAGTGAGAGCATTTCATATGTTACGAGCATGGTCTTTCTGGAGTGTTGCCTCTGATTTGAATTCCTAAAAAATCTGCTGTTTCCTCTCCTGCTCTAAAACAGGAAGTAGAACTGTGGTCGTCTTCCTCTTGTCTTGTTTATTCGAACTCGCCTTCCTGTTTTCAGATTTATCCCGATAATGGCTGAAAGTCCCCCAGCTGAAAGCTCATGGCACACACACACATACACACACACACGCTTAAACACACATTCCCTCTGTCCTGTCCCTCTCTTAGATGACTGTGAGATGTGTTTAATGAAATCTTCCCCTTCACACCAACATTCTTGCTGTCCATGTGTGTGCACATATGTCTGTTTGAGTCCACGTGTGTGTTTGCATGTTGGTCCGTGACCCAGGCCAAACTGATTTATTTTCCCAAACTGATTGATTATCTCAAACCGATTGCAGTTGAGCTCGAGGTGACTGTGAAGAGGCAGGATGAGTGTGTGCGTGTTTTTTTTTTTTGTGTGTGTCTGTGTGTGTTTGTGTTCTAGGGGGATAGTGCCATATGCAGCCAGGCCGGGGAAGTATGCAGGTCAGTGCTGAGGGAATGTCAGGAATGTCAGTGAAATTCAAACTCTCTTGGTCCACTGCAGGCACACACACTACCTGGGCATACTTCATACCAAAAGTGGGCAGAAATTTTAATTTATATGTGCCAGTGTATTAGGAGCCATAGTTTATACATGCTCCCTCTATGGACACATGGACATGCAGCAATGTTGCAGTGTTTTAGCCTTGATGGCCCCAAACACCTGCAGACGTAAAATTGACTGAAATCCCAGCTGTTCTCACACGAGTTACACCTCCCGGGTTCAGTTCCCAGGCTTTAGTAAGCCTTTCATTTGATATCACAACATATCTGCCTCCCCCTCCCTCCCTCCCGCCCTGTCTGGCCGGCTTTTTCACAGCAGCCTGTTTTCACTCAGCAGCTTCTGACAAAGACTGGTGAAATAATTACAGCTGGGCCCTAAAGTGAGTGTTTGTCTCCAGTAATCTCCACCAAAACCCAGCCCGGTGGGGACCGTGTCATAGGAAGAGGAGGAAGAGGCCGATTGTTCTGCAGACGAGAAGCCGGCGATGACATCATTTCAAAAAGGAGCTCTGTTCACGGCGTGTTCCAACACTCGCCGTGAACAGAGGCAGCAAAATTGAACTCGCCGTAACATCCACGGCTCGCCAGACATCAACAAGAACTTATCATTTCAGACATATGGCCCAGCTGGTCGAGAGGGCATAAATCTGTAATCTCCTCTCCCGCCATTCATCGCTCTCTCTCTCTCTCTCTCTCTCTTTTCCCTCTCGTGCTTTCTGTCCTTCACACAAAATGTTTGGATGATTATATTTTCCCAAAGATAAGAGGTTGTCTGAATAAACCAGATCTGAACTGAAACATTTTGGACCAGTTGAGCCAGGATGTCTTTTGTGATGGGGGGAGGATGGCAGGAAGACTGCTTGGGGTTCTGAGGAAGTGAGCGTGTAAGGGAGGGGGGGGGGAGAAAATGAGGGAAGGGAAGTGAAGGAGAGCAGCAAACAGCGAGTCAACGCAAAACAATGAGTGGCAGGACGAACGAGGAACGACAGACATAAAGGTCTGAAATGGACCAATATATAGGTGTATGTGTGTGTATGTGAATAAAAAAAACAAGCTTATTAGGTCTGACTACGAAGGCAGACGCTCCATCAGAGGAAGAGGTCATTTGAAGATGAGGCTGCTGTAATTCACAGTGACAGTCGCGGATGAGTTATGGGGCGGTGTGTACGTCACCATTGTTGCTTCTACTACGACTACTCCTACAGCCTCAAGTGCCGAGAGCCGCTGCACGCAGAGGGCCAGTGGGGGGAGAGCGGCTCCACGGGCGAGCAAGGGAAGCGTGGACACATCGAGATATTTACATACAGTCAGACAGACTTCCTGGCATTGTCAGCCTGAGAGCGTTGATGTCAGATCCACTCCTTCCTGCGCAGAAGGGACAAACGCCACGAGATGACAATGGGCCCAAAACAGGACAAAGAGGAAATGTTTAAATTTAGGCCCCTTCGTCCACCGTCTCCTCTTTCACGGCTATGGAGCTGTGGAGCTGTGGAGCTGTTTGGTTTTTGTGAATTCCTTCAGTCGCCCCCCTCCTCGACGAACTCCCTCTCCCCATTGTGCCATTTCAATAGAAGGATTTTCACATTCAACGCAAATCCCAAAGGAGGATCAGCTAGTGAGACCAGAGTTCAGTCAATCATTTGTATTCACCGATGTTCCCTTAGAAATAATAAGTGCTTCCCCATAAATACACACACAGCAAAAAGTGTACGCTAAATAAACTGTATGCTATAATGGCTCTGGAAATTTGCCCTTTGAATTTTAAATAGGATTAAAAATACAGAAAAAAACTCAAGATTAAAGTAATGAGGTTATGTCAACTTTCCTGTAAAGTTGCTTTGTCTAAAGACACTTTGAGTTCAGTATTGCATTTTGTGTGTGTGTGTTTTGTTTACCACTTGAGGACCTTTTCCAGCATAAAACTTTGATCTTGTCAGGACCAGTAGACATCCTGGAGACCAAAGTCTGTACAATGAGGTTAGGGACAAGGTTTTGGTTAAACGCAGTCCACAATCAATGGATCAAAGAGAACATTTTGGTCATTCTTTACAACTTCAAGAAGATTAGGACTTGAAGATTAAGACTTGGTTTTAAGGACATGGATAGAATCAGGTTAGTTGTGATGGTTAAGCTTAGGGTAAGGGTTAGGTTGGGGCTCAAATGAGTGCTACAAGCCCACAGACACAGGTGAGGCAGCGCAGGCAAGTTCTATAAAAATGGGGTTAGCTATAATAATCTGAACAAATCCAAATGTTTATAAAAGTGCTTAAAAGTCAAGTTCTGTTGTGATGGTATAGGGTGAGGGAGTTAGGGAATGCATTCTGCCAATGAGTGTCCTCACTAAGATAGAAGGGCGTGTGTGTGTGAGTGTGTATGTTTTTGTGTGCGTGTGTGTGCGGGAGTGTGTGTCTGTGGGACTCTATCACAGATCAGAGTCTCGGGTCTGCAGCAGCTCGCAGGGCAAGAGTTCACCGGTCTGTCGCTAACTTACCCGGGGAGTTTCTCTCAGTCTGACGAGAGCTCCGCCGAGTTTACAGCTGAACACATGTGATCAAGGAAGGAGTCGCGCTCCGCAACACAACTCCACACTTCACCCATGGATAGAAGTTAAAGCCTCTGAGGAACACCGGATAAGTTACAGGCGGAGGTTTCACTCACTGTAGGGACGGACGGCGGCGGCGATGCCCGTTTAACCGGAGGAAGATTCCTGACGGTGAGTTTACAGACTTTAATCTCAAAGTTGAACCGGATACATGAGCGACAGTTTAGTTTTTAATGATCTCAACTTCATACGCAAGTTTAGGAAGTCACTGAATATTAACGCGTAACGCGTGCGTGCTGTTAATCTGTCATTTAAAAACGTTAACTATGTTCTAAATAACCCATTAATGAATAACCTTCAGGCGACTCATCCAACCTGCTGCGACGTTAACGTTTTTATTTGACGCCATAAAAAAAAAAAAATGAAAGGTATGTTTTTGACGCCCAGCCCAAGTTGAAGTTGGTAGATATCTGTCAGAGCGACCGTTGCTTTGAAGTGACTTTGAGGTTTTATATGGAAACAAGAGCTAACGCTGTGTCACACTGTATATTTCGCCTGTGGAAGCCAAATAACAAAAATATATTTATGTCTTTTGTGTATTTGAGTTACTTATATCTGTTAACTACCCAGCAGTCTATTTTAATCTATGAAAAAAATCCAATCCCATCCCCAGTGTTGTGTGAGAGACACCATGTTTAATATTTACATGATAAAAAAAGAGCAAATATATGTGATTACAGCCTCTCACCCCTGAATAAATATGTGTTGTTATCAAATAAGTGCTTTCTTTTAATAATATGATAAAACAGCTTATCAGTTAAAAAACACAAACGTGAAATTGTGACATTCTACAAAAAAAGGCCAGCCTAATGGAGGCACATCCTTACTGGTGATGTCAGGCACCAACAAAGATGGATGCTGAAGGCCCCAAATTACACAAGATGCTGCAGCACATTAAAGGGATTATGAAATGGGGGGGGGGGGTAATTAACATGTTGTAGTGCAGCTTCTTGCCCAGCATTTTCTTCCTCAGAGGGCGCTTATCTGAGCTGTGATGATGTCACAGCCGGAATCAGGCCTGAAATAACCAGACGTCTCTGTAGCGAGCGTTTCCATGGCAACGTAGCCTCCCTGTTCAAATGGTGGAAGGGGGACTGCGTCTCAAGTAATAACTTTGGATAATGTGGATCAAATATAAGGCAAGGGGAGGTGAGGGGGGGGGGGTATTGGCTGTTTGTTGCTGTTGACTCATGGTACAAAGTCCGTGTCCGAGAGTACCGAAATGAGAGCTTTAATGTTTTCAGCCGTTTTGAATATCGCTTCTTATCTCTTCCCTGAACATTTGACCTCCTGTTTGGATAAGATTTTTCAGACCGTCCACTCTGAATGTTTATTGTAAGGTAGTTTGCATTTCTGACAGAATGAACCTGAAACAAAATGACAAGGCCGTCAGTTTAACGTCAACGCACTGATTTAAAATGTGGTTTTGTTCCTCCAGGTGTTTGAGAAGAGCGTGAGAGCGGCCCGAGACATGATGTCCATTGGACCTGATAGCTGACACTGTAGCATGAGAGAGGATGGAGCAGACAGACAACCCTGCCCCTGAGAGCAACAACCCTAATGGGTTTGTCAACCGAGTGTTTAGTGTTTCTCTGGATGTGGAGAATGAGACGAGCAGTGTTTATATTCAGGAGCCTGGTCCAGTGCCTGCGGAGGGGCAGGGAGGGACCCAAGATGCCTCTTCTCAGTCCCCTGTCAAGGACAGACAGGAGGTCAACCGGAGGCCCCGTGCCTCGGGCGGCATCTGGAAGATCTTGAATCGAAAGAGAGCTATGTCCGAGCTGGAGAGGCGACCCCACTCCATGATCTTGCCCGGGGAGGCTTCCATCCCTAAACTCTCATTTGCTGACAAAGTTCGCTCCTTCAAGAAGCTCAAGTCGCCCTCTGTGTTCAGGGGCAAGGCAGGGAAACTGTCAGCGGCCAGGTTCGGCAGCTCGTTTGTTGACGAGGAGTCTTTCTGTGGGGACATTGGCACTCCACAGCAGTTCAGTAGGGGCACGCTACGACACCGTGGCAAGCGGCACTCGTATGCTGGCTACACTGGCGAATTTGACTGCTCGTTTGAAGATATTGACCTCTCAGCTACTTTGGACAGGCATCAGCCCACTGTGACAGGAGAGGCTGTGACTCAGAACGGTTGTAAATCATCTGAAAGAGTTTCCTATACCAAGCGAAGCCACAACAATTCAAACAACTGTAACAAAACAGCTTCAGGCTATGAAGAGCCCAGCATCAAGGGGAGCCTGCGCAACCACCAGGGGAGAGGGAGGAGGCAAAAAGATGTGTGGAGTTACCTGAGGAGGATTTCTCTTCTGGGGAAGGCCAACCCTGTTTACTCAGAGAGCTTTGACTCTGAACTCCCCTCTCTGGACAAAACCATCGACTCAGACTATGGCTCTGTAGACTTTGAGATTGTCAGAGACTTGCAACCTCCGCCCCCGAAACACTCTGACACCAAGGGGCACTTTGGTGGCCTGTTCAAGTTTTTCAACAGCGTAGCAGAGACGGCCAGAAAATGGCGGACGACATCTCGTTCCTTCTCACCTCCAGAGGGAGAGGCGACTCCGATGAGCTCCCCGCGGGCTCCACAGCGCACAGTGGACAACATTCACAGTGTGTCCCTGACGCTCCACAGCGAAGGACTTCCAACATCCCAGCCTAACCCGTCGTCCCCAGTGAACACTAAATCCTCACACTCCAGTTGCTTTGAAAGTGATTCTACAGTGCCTGCGACAGGGGGACGATCCCCTAAGGTGGTGCTGAAAGCCTTCAGGGCATGCCCAAGATCTCAAGCTGTCAATGGCCTCAAGAGCTCTGAGGGTACAGACAAACATATGGATGGAGAGGCAAACCACACGTCCACAGCCATAGTGGAGAATCACATCCCTCAGTCATGTCCAAACACAGAGTCTAAATACGTAACAGGGGTTAAAAGAGATCCATCACCCTGTCTCTGTCAAGAGGAAAAGGTAGAGGGACAGACAGGAAATGAGCAGGATTCCAAGGATGCTCCACCTGACTCCCACCAGATACAGGAAGTGAATGTGCAATCACAACAAGGTGATAAAGAGAGTACAACCAATAGCGTGCCCGCATCAGATTCCACAGAGGAAATATTCAAGGTATGTAACTTTAAATAGAAAATGAGCTGCATTAATTAACAGCCAGAGCATTTTTAATAAACACATTCGGTAAATAAGCCAGTTATGTGTCATTGCCTAACTGCTGTTGTGTTTTCCTGTGTAAGAAAATAATATTTGCCTCACATTTGAATGCTGTAACCACATTTCATTGCAGGCTCTTTCAACATCATTAACACCCCCATAGGCATGCATCATGTAATTATTGCAATAATGCTCAAACTATCATTTATGTAACTGTTTTAACCAGCATCATTAAATTGCTTCTTAAATTCATCAACCCCAAACTAAACAAATCTGTGCTGGGTATAAGAGCTGTTACTCATGATTTAAGTCCTAGGTGTGGTTCAGTAAATGCCAGGGAGAACCTAACATGCCAGCCTGTGAGGACTTGAAATGGGCACCTACTCTACAGTTGTCCTGTTGCCCCATCTGTTGGAGAGAAGAGGAAATAGTCAGTGGTCACAATGGCGGACGACATGGAGCTGGAGCAGTTTGTTCTTTCCTGCTCAGTCGGCCTCCTGTAGCATGCAAGGAAACCCGATT
Source organism: Pleuronectes platessa (assembly GCF_947347685.1). Classification (NCBI taxonomy): domain Eukaryota; kingdom Metazoa; phylum Chordata; class Actinopteri; order Pleuronectiformes; family Pleuronectidae; genus Pleuronectes; species Pleuronectes platessa. Next base: position 10,795,824 of record NC_070633.1, read on the forward strand.
TCCCACAGAGCCGGCTGTTTGTGACCCGCGCTAGCCCTAGAGCTCCATGACGTCTGAGCTACATGACGACACCCTTCCCCTCTCACTCCAGTGGAGGCATTAGTCATCTACCTCCTAGTCACAACAACGAGTCAGGACATGTTTGCCATGACTGCTAATGACTAAATGAGATGTGACATCTGAATACTCAGCACACTTTTAGTTAGGGTCTATTATGCAAGGGGGGTGTGATTGTTTTGGTTGAGGTGCTTATGTGCAGTTTTACCATAATTTAAGAGAAGTGACGGCACCAGGAAAATTCTCCTCCATTATCACAGACTGTTTTCAAATCAAATCCAACCAAATTTCAAACCAGTTGTATTTATTTCATCTTCATTGAAATTTCACAATAACTAGAAGTACTACTCAGTGGAGCACATACCTTCACCAAGGCCCAGCTGTCGCCTTAAATTCAATCAAATAGCACAAATTCACTCATAGATGTCAGTCCTCAAAATATGCCAGATTTTTCATCTTTGAATGATCTTTGAATCATTTTTTGGGGAAATTCAGGAACATTTTCAAAAATGCCCTGTGTTATAAAGTTAAACTGCACACAGAGAGCCCTCATAGGCCCAAATGTCTCCTTACGAAACCACATCTACTGTAAATTCACTAGACCTGGATATTTATTCTCGTCCGCACCAAATTGCATTTTTCAACAAGATATTATATTGAAAGACGCCCCGTCTCACAATGTTAAAGGAAGGGAAATGATGCCTGGAATAAAAGTTCTTCCGTGTTCCAACGAAAACTCAAGAGGTAATCAAAACGCGGTATTATCACTCGTGGCGAGCAACTGATGCATCGAAACTACTGAATTGAAATGCTCCATATTTTTTGTTGAATATATAGAGGTACTCCTCCCAATTTCTTGCACAAGAAATGCATTGTTGCAAACTGCTGAGTGTCTGTGCCAATCACAGCTGTGTGAGCAGATTGCCGGCCAGACAGGCTGCAGTGTAAGACAGCCGGGCTCGGCCGTGCCCCACTCTAGCACAGAGAGGACCTCTGTACATCACAAGCTCCCCCGCCCTCGTCCTCGTCCTCGCCCGGCCTCGGCTGTCCTGGACCTTGGGAGGCCCAACCACGACCGAGATCTCTACAGCCACTACACCGAGGTGGGATCGCTGTGTCGGCGGAGACGCAGGCCTGCTCCCACCACGCAACATTCCCCGGGGCAGGGACGGGTGGCCGCTCGCTCCAGGCCCTGCTCTGTCATAGAGACCAGTGTTACTAGGGAGACGCCGTCCATGGAGATGCATCACAGAGTAAGATGCCAAAGAGCAAACACAGGCATTCATGCATCGCTGAAAGCAAACGCACAAACCCTGGCACAACGGCGGCAAATAAGCAGTCCCACAAATATCCAAATACACATTTTACACTGACTCATACATCACATCCCGGTGTTGCAAAAAAATCAAAGTAGAAGCACAGAGTTCCACTTGTAGTCTACAGCAAATCGCCGATAAATACGACCCAAGCCCATAATGAATCACACACACACTACGGATTTTGAAGGGCAGCCCAGTGCTAACCCAGTATTTATACTCTGCTTACTGTTAGCTGCAACAATGCGTGCATGCTCTGGCCCATTTATAGAGGCCTGTATTTCTGGACTCTGAATGCCACTTTTCCATCAGCTCACTTCCCCCTCTCCCTCTCTCGTTTTCTTCTCCCCTTCTCACACTCTTTCTTTCCGTCTTTGTGGCCTCTCTTTCTCTCACTCGCTCACTCTCAGTCTCTCTCTGTGGCCAATTTTCTGCCTCGTCGCTCCCATAAGCTCTACCTCACATTGCCCTAACTCAGAGTCAGTTCATTTTAACCTGAGAGACCGCCTGGTTGGCATGATGTATGGTCTCATGATCTGCTGCAGGGCATGCATACACTGACCGGTGCACCAGAATAGACTAGCTGAATGTGAAATACTTTAATTCGCTGCATAAAGGGGGACAAGGCAGCAAGAAGGCTTTTTTTTGTTATTGTGAAGGGCAGAGGAGTTTGTGCATCAAAGTAACCCTGTTTAGAATGGAGGATATGCCCTAACTACTCAGTTCCCTTCAGGCCTTGTCTCGCCCCCCGGGTGTGTCACCATTAGAGCCCCCACTTCGGGCATCTCTCCAGCGCTGCAGCTCCCTGCCGCTTTCCCCCCGCACACTCACGGCCTTGGCGCGGCTGCTGCCTCACTCAGGTACTATTTGACTTTTTATTTTGTTTAACAACAAATATGAAAACTAGTGATTGACATGGTTTTGTTAATTTGATTACCTGTCTGCGTGTCCGCCGAGCAGATATGGGTCAGTTGTCATCGTCGGTGCGTTTGCGGTCTGGAGACTCCGGGAGCTGTAGGAGGAGGAGGCTGTTGAGACCTGGCTCAGAACCACTGCAGGTCAACATGGTGAGTTGCATGGTCACACACACACATACACACACACATTTACAGATCGACCAAGTCACTGCATTTACGCTGTATTAACACTGTAAAACCCTGTGCATATGATATAAGGTGTACTTGCCACATTGAGTTTGTTCTCCTGATGGAAACATGAGCAGATGTGAGATAATAGGACGATAACCTTTCACTGATACTACTAATTTGGAGATGACAGAGCGCTGGTCAGTGCTCCTTCAGATAATGAAGGAACTGATCCATGAAGAAGGCAGCCATGTGGATTAATGTCATCCATTACTCTTAGACCATTACTCATCCTGAGTTATCCGGAACACCTAGCATTTCTGATGTTTTTATTTATCTGATGAGAGCACCTGAAGCAGCAGAAGGTTGTGTGTGCGTGGGGGGGGGGGGGGGGGGGGGGGGGGGGGGTGTAACGTTATATCATTGCGATATATACCTGGTGCGCTGTTAGAAGTGTAACAGGGGGCTTTGTGGGTTGTGTGAAATTAGATTCAGATTACGTTGGTGTAAAACTACTCAGGAAGTGAAACCAGGCATTTCAGAATCTGCGCTTTGATGTGCAAGTGGCCTCCAGGGGTTTCCAGTGGAGGGAGATGCAGAGTTTGTCTGAAGCATCCTGACGGGGTAGTGAACATTTGGAGGGATGTGACCGACATCTATTGCTGCAGAACTGCGACGCTGTTTACATTGAATATTCACTGAGAACTTGCATCCACTAGAAATGGGGCACAATTATATCAAGTTTAAAATGTTGGTTTGATATCAATAAATGCTAAGATAAATGTCACACTATTATTAATGTTGATTTTAAAGACTGAGCTTTGTTCCTGAGTGAAGGCTGTGGGTCAGTTCTGATTTACACCTCCTCCGTGTGCTTGCCCAATGCATAAGTATTTCATCTTTATATATACTAAACTTAAAATTGTTATATTGCGATCTATGGTTCGTCAAAAAGCATCATGGTGATGTTTTATAGCACATTTCATTCAGAAATATAAATACACAATAAAGTTAAAGAGGGTTAATATTGACAGGGCTCATATTTTCTACAACAGACTCAAATTCAGTTTACAAAGAGTCAGCAAGGATTTACCACAACGTCTGAGGTACAATCAGTAGTTTTGAATCACGAGCTCCGGGCTTCCAGCGCTGGCACGTTCTTTGCAGCAGAATCTTAGCAAACTGTGTCTTTGAAGAGGTGATACTACCGCATTCAGGCTGCGATTATGATTTTTTTATTCTTGCCGGTCGAAATAGTGTTTGTGAGCCATCGCATTTTGTTGCCATGACACTCGCTGGCTCCTGTTCATCTTCTTGCTTCTATCTTTAGGCAGCCTTTTTAAGTGTGGGCTAAATAGAGAAAGTGTGTGGGTGAGAGAGAGAAAAGGGGTGGGAGAGAAACAGAGAGGGGAAGAGAGATGCTCCCTTTGTGTGTGTGTGTGTGTGAACGTGTATGTGTGTGCACTTTTGTGTCACGGCCCTCCCCTGGGCTAGGGAACGTGGACACATAACACTGGAAATGCTGTGTGTGTGTTTGAATGGCGAGGGAAGTTCATTGGTGGCGAGCTCAGATGGTGGGATTCGTGAGTGCATCCTGAGCATTGAGGTAGCAAATATACATATTTATGTTTATACCATCCTTAAATGCACAATATGACCTGACATGTTAGCGCAGCTGTAGTGTTCTCATATCGATGGACGGTGCTTCCAAATGAAATCTGTGTGTTGCTGTCTGATTGCTGGTAAGTCATTCCTTGTTTATTTGGTGCTGGTTCTCACGTCAGGATGGAATCTGCTCTTTGTGATGGAGCAGTGTAGGTTACAGTCGTCTTATTAGGACGACGACTGGAGCCTAGAGGCCGCAGGCAGAGAGAACGTATTCTCACTGCAGTGGATTAACTGCTAATGCTGACGCCTCTCTTCTCCCTTTCATTTAAATGGTTTCTCTCTCCCAGCCACTGCCCTCTTCTCTTCTTCTCTTCTCTTCTCTTCTCTTCTCTTCTCTTCTCTTCTCTTCTCTTCTCTTCTCTTCTCTTCTCTCCTCTCCTCTCCTCTCCTCTCATCTCCCCTCCTCTCCTTTCCTCTCCTCTCCTCCTCTCCTCTTTGTTAATTCCTATGTAGATGAGAGGACAGTTTCCTGCGTGTTACTAATGCTGTGCCCGAAGCTCTGCTGTCAACTTGTCAGAATGTTGGGGGACTGTCTTATTAAGTGCTTCATGCAGCTTAAGAGTTTCAACAGAAATCGTATATGATTAAGTTTGGGCCAACCTGGGTCGGCCTGGTCATAATCACATTATGCAATGCCATCTATTTATTATGAACGCATGAGTCAGCAGGCAGTGGCTATTTGGGCGAATAGCAGGGCAGTGATGAAAAAGGACAATGTTGAGTTGAACTTCTCACGCACCCTCTTTCATACACACGTGGGGAGCACCGGCCCTTATTAGGTAATTCCACCACGTAGAGTCTGTTTGTATGTGCATCCTCTGTATGATACACCCTCCTCATAGCACTCACACACTTCACACGCTCTTCTGAGTCACTGCAATAATGACTTCATCATTTGTGAGGGAAGGAAAAACGCCGGCTGGTGATATCTCTGTCAAACGCCTTGTGATTGTGCGGCATTTTGTTTCACCCCGGGGTTTTATTTCAGAGCCCCGTGAGACAAAGCGTGGGAGTAGGTCTCCCTAAAAATAACTGCATGTATGTACAGTTTGCACTCTGAGCCACAGGTGACCTAGAATCCTTCATCCTCCCTCTGCCCGGGTGCAGGCGCGTATCTGCTGTGACTTACTTGCAGCCACCAGTTAATGCTGTTTTGAAGGATGCGGTGGCCTCTGATAAATAACCGGTGCCTGACTGAATCTGAGCAGGTGGCTGTGACAGAGCCTCCCTAGGCTTGTTTCTTCCAAAGAATGGGTTTGTGCCTGTCAGGTGTGAGTACGTGCTTTGTTGTTGCTGTTGATGGTGTATGCATGAGCGTGCGACTCCATGCTCATGTGCTACATGTTTTTGCGTGTCTGTGTGTGTTATGGGAGAGAGGGACGGAGAGGCTCCGGGCCTTTTCTCTTATGTAACTGTTGAGAGGGTTTCCTTTGCTCCCTGCAAAAGCCATTTCCACTTTTATTTCAGAAGGCTGCATGTTCACTGGAGGAACAGGGCTGCCTGTTAATTCTCTGACTCACTGGTGTATCCTGTTTTTACAGTATTATACTCTGAGCTTTGCCAGATCATGCATGCCCCTGCATGTGCAAATCTGTCTTTGTGCTTTTTTTGGGGAGAACATTATTTTTCATACCTCATCTGGGCCAGTATCTCTATCCTTCCATCATCACTCAAAGCATGTTGTGCTGCTGCCACTGGAGGACAGTGGGGGAAATATTGGTGGATGGTTTAATGTCACAACACGCACAGATCTCTGTTTTGAGACTGTTTTCAGGCCCAGGGCTCTCCAGCGCTTGTTATCCAGCATCAGTTGTATCGTTTATGATAGTTCTCCCAGGGTGCTTACTGCTTAGATAGTTTTACCCACAGTCATCAGTTTCCTTTGTTTAGGGAAAAACGCTATTTATTTTCATGGCAATTTGACAGGTTCATAAAAGGGATAAAGGTGTTTTCTGATCTTAATTCAAAACAGAAGAATATCACCTTGTGCTAGGTAAAGTGATGACGCCTCATGAGCCTGTGGGATTTCTTCAAGAAAAAAAAACACAAGCTCAGATGCGTTGCAGTATTCCCGTGTATTATTTCCCATGATAACTTTCACTGCGTACATTATTTATGACAACTTGTACTCTTTAGTGAACAAAAATGTTTGCTTGAAATTGTACATTTCCATTTCTCATAATTACCTATTCACAGTACAATAGAATGGAGGCTATGTAGCCCACGTCCATCCCATGTTTAATGGTCCTTGACTACTTCCCATATTCATATTTTTCAGTCATATTTGCAATATCATTATTTGTAAAAACTATTGTGCATATTTATGATATGGGTACAAACAATGAAACTTAAGAATTCTGCTGTTGAAATCTGGCACTTAACTGAGTGATTTTCTGACGGCAAAGCGTTCCACACAGGAGATCTACTAACGTAAACGGCAGTTTGTCAATATGTTTTACACAATGTCAGCTTATTTAGTAACCAAAGTAGCGACTGTTCATAAAAATATAAACGTGATTAATACATATAAATTGATACTTGTTTATTTCTACATGCAATCAAAAATGAATAATCACTTGGTCATTCCTTTACACTCGAACATTTGTGGTTAGATCTTATATGTACTCAACAATGTGACATTCAGGGTTAGACACAAAGGAAACCATACTGTCATTCATAAGCCAATACATTATTCAGACCTGATTAGAGCTGGTCCTCTCGGTGCTTTGTCAACCTACTGCTGATTTATGTTGACTGTTGTCTTGAGGATCATCTGTGACTTATATTATTGTTTTCTGTTTTTTTTTTTTGAACTGAGCCGATTCAATCAGGATTACTTGGAAAAAAAAAAAAAATGTATAGATTCATAATTTGCTTCTCATCCATCGTAGATCAAATGAGCTGTTGCCTCTACAGGGAAAGAAACAACTTTATCCCCAAAATGGAGCAGGCCTTTGTAAAAACATTTAAATGGCAGACTACATTCAAGCTTTAAATCTTCATCTTCACAAAACAGGATTATTTTGAGCAAAGTTCGTGATCATAGTATGGTTTTTTTATTTGAGCAGATTTTTCGTTTATACTGTATAGTACTATATTTATCAACAGTGTCATAGATTCATTCTGGACTCATAAGCTTAGAATAAGTGCACTTTCACACCCACCTTGTTTGGTCTTGACCTTCTGACTTTTCAGTTTAGTCTGTTGTTCTCCAGAAATGGAGTAGCTTAGGCTCAGAGGATCCCTTCAAGCGTTCACCTCAGACAATATAATGTTTGAAAGAGAAGAAGTTGCTGATATTGGTTGTAATACCATAATAATATTACAGTGGAAAAAACTTTTACTAAAAGAACTGATTCATACATTTTTACATTTAAATGGAAACTTTTTTTCATTACTTTCATTAAGTTAGTGAATACAATAACCGCATTAAAATCATGCTGACGTCCGCCGCACCCCTGTCGGCAAATCAATCATTGTCAAGTACAGGCAGATGCAGGTCATGTAGGACACAACGTACGTATGTCACACAAATATTCTTTATTTTGCTCTGTAATTGCGATATGAAACCAAAACTAATAGGATTATATGTAAACAATGGAAAACACAAAATCTTGTACTGACAATGATCATCAAGGTACTAGGTTTCTAGACAACTACTGTGATCTAAATATTAAATGAGTATTTCTGACGTACAGACGTAGCTCCAGCCATGGTCACTCTGTCTCTGCTCCGATAAATGAGACAGAAGCAAACTGCCTATACTGTGCTCGGCTAGTTAGAATGTATCCTGCAGGCCTCTGTGAAAGATGGGCCGGATTTTTCTGGCAGCTGCCATTTCTTGTGTACATTATTTAGCTTGACTTTCTGCCTCTGACCTCCCTGGCTCGCTGCTACGCCACATGTGGCGTCAGAGAGAAAACCCTCCATACACGTATTATGCAACCGCCCGCTCCTTGCACTTCTTCCTTGTTCCCCCCTCTCCATCCGCCTCCCTTTCTTCCTGACCTCAGAGCTCATCCTCCCTCCCTCCATCAGTTCCATCGCTGCCTTCCCCTCTCCTCAGATCCGGTTTTCTCTCCTGCTGGTCTTCCTTTGCACCCTCACCTCGTCTCCCCTCTCCACTCATCTCCATCCATCTATCCCTCCCTCCAGGCATGTGAAACACCTGCTTCCTGCGGCCGGCTGTGTGTGTTTGTGTGAGTATGCACCTTTTTAGGTGCATCCATGCCAGTGAGCAGTCATATATTTTGGATGACAGGCTTGTTAGTGAATGTTTTAATGGCCAGCGGTATGTCAGGTGGAGTCTGTGAAGTCTTTGATGGGGAGGAATTGACCTATCAACAAGAACTAAAGTGCTTAGAAACACAGAATGCCAAACAAGCCTGCGCCCCAATATCATTTTACTGCAGAGTTTTGCATTTCAATCCTCTGCTCTGCTTTTGAACTCTCGTGGGGTGGAAGCAGTGAGAATTTAAAATCATGCTCGCTCGCAGGGAGGAGAGGTGGAGCTGTGGAGCTCTGTACCCACGCCCCTTCTTTTACAGTGAGTTTCACATCTATTGCATATAGTTGGCATGATCAGAGTGGGTGAGTGTGCTCGTCATGGCCGACTGCAGTCTCTCAGACAATGTGACAAATCTCAACACAAATGTTGCGACAAAAAATCCCAAAAGAGGCACACGCAGAACGAGGATTCGAACAGGCATTGCATGTGCATGTAGCAGCCAGAGATCACAGGGAGGATGGGGAAGCACTGCTGCCCTAACCTCCCAGTGATTTGGGCCGCAGGTGGCTGACAGTGCTCTGATGAACGGTGACACTTGTGAGAACTCTCTGCATGCTCACAACCTGCACAGTACAAGTACAGGAAAGCCTCACTGGCTGAGGAAATCCAACCAAACCCAGCACAGGTCATTCGTTTTTTAGCCTTCAGCTCAAATGACCAATCTGTGGGCTCTATTTAAGTACACACTGGCACGGATGCTGAACAGAAGCATGAATAAATAACAGACTGTGGTTTCTGTTATGTGTCAGTGTCTCTGCTGTTCTGCAGTGATACTGTTTTCTCCCTACAGGGAAAGATTTTACAAAAATTTGACCACAACTTCGCCTAGAAGTAAAGTGAAAGATATCTGAAACACCTTTTTATCTTTTTTGTTGAAATTGTCTTGACGTCACGATAGCGATCCATAAATAGAGTTGTCCAAATAATACCTACTATACCATCCATATAAATATATATATAAATAAATCTTTATTTATATATATATATAAACATAATAAAATATGAGATGGTAATGTAAAGGCACATTTTAAGGACATTGCACTCAAAAAATGTTTAAATACTTTCTCCCTTCCACAAAAAATATAATTCTCTAAGTAGCAGAGTATTGGCCAAGTTTCTTTCACAGAAGTGTTGAAAACAGGTGACGTGTATTTTTCGATTAGCCTAAGATTAGCCTAGATTTGCCTTTATCTGAAATTCTGGCAGAGACTCTGTTTGTAGTTTCCCTGCTCAAGTTGCACGGTGTTATAATGCCTGAGTACAGGCTGACATAAATAACACAGTCTCTAGAAAACACTGTCAACAAGGAGTATTTCTCCTGAAGCCATTGAGTCTAGGAATGTTGGGTGATGTCTATAACCCTCATTTCTCCAGCCTACTTGGCACGACCTCCCTCTGCGATCTCATCTATCTTAATCTATTTCTTAAATTCCTCTCTGCTCTGACCCACTGACTCGTCTTCACACTGACAGCCAAATTGAGCTGAACGAATAAACAGCTGATGTCAGAACAATGGCGGCAACACTGTTTTCAGGAAAAGTCCAGAAACTTTATTTTTAGGGCAATATGTCGCTGGAGGGCCTGGGAGGAAGCAGGAAGTCAGTGTGGTTGTTGTGGGGATGGGAGGGGAACAAAAGAAAAGCAGCAGACTGGAGGGGAAATGGGTGTGGTGGGTTTTGCCTCCCATTAGCCAAATACCTACTAACCACAAACAGTTGATTTGCTACCACTAGATTTTGTAGGTTTATTCAAGGGGAAGACGTAGCTCGTTGGCTAATTGCCAGGAGAGTTGGGACTGACCTCAGAGCTCCAGTAATTAACATGAAGGAGTATGGTCAGTGTTCTTCCAAAGCAAATGCTGAAGTCACCCAACTCATTATATGGTACTTCTACACAGTCTGGTTGTTTAATGCATGGATGTCCAGAAGTATAATTTGATGATACACTTCTGACCGGGTATGAAATTAAGTTAAATTTGAAAAACATGGAGGCTCTGGGATATTTTATGAAGCTTAGAGGTGTAAACACTGCTCCTCATATCGTTGTCAGTTTGGTTATTATGGGTTATACCAGTAGAATAGGACGACCACCACCTTTAGTAGCATAGCTTCCTTCGTTCACCCTATATGATACTACCAAACTGTTATGAGTATCACCCTGATGTATGAATTGGGATTCATTTTAGGACAATATTACAGTTGCCCTTTTGACCTTTACCTCAACCTTGTTCAAGAAATGTTTTGCGGAGCAGCTTTGTACTCACATCTTTGACTGTAGTATCATTGACAGGCTATTGCAGATCACAGGAGGATGGAGTGAGTCCTGTTTGATGACATCAGATCGGCCTCTGCTGTTTGCAGATGATCTTCTGCCTTTGGCTTAATTGGAGCGTGCTATCTGATGTGCACTTGGGTCGTTCTCTCACAGGGAAACAAGGTCCCTATCGAGTGGAGAATGGACAGCTGCTTCTGTGAAAAGAGTTCAGGGTCATTTTCACGAGAGAGACCGAACAATGAGATCATGTGATTGACTGTCAATTTGGTTGGTCAGTTGTGCTGTGGCTGCAGTGATAGACATTATAAAAGACCCTGGTGATATGGAGAGGACACCACTACAGCGTTAAGTTCACCATTTAATCCTTTTGACCCTAATCTGCATGTTGCAGGCTTGTGACAGAAATGCATTATCTCCAGAATACCCTGACGAAAATTCTTGAAATGTGGGATATTATCTGGCTCAAGGATCAATTGATAACAATTTGGTGGTCAAATGTCAAGGTCACTCTGACCTCAGATTTTTGGCCAAAGATCAATAATTCAGACACTCATTACAAAATATATGAATTACCTTTTATCAAATTCGGAATCAGAATCAGAAATACTGTATTGATCCCAGGGGGAAATTGTGTTATTAATTGAATTCATTGAATAATATAACATGAGTGTGGACATCGACAGACATCGGTATAAACTGTACCAGGACTGGTTGGAGAAGGTGAGAGGTGGTCATCATGTGTGATGCTGGATGTTCGATTGGATTTAATGACCCTGTGAGGTGTTTTTTTTTTTTTTTTTGCATGGTAGAAAGTAGAGATCAAGAATACCAGACTTTATAAGTTCGATACGTTACGGATACTTTTTCTTAGAATTCTACAGATATCTATACTTTCTTAAATTGGTAAGTATGTAAAGTTTATTACACTTATAGGCAAATAACATGACACATACCAGCCATTAATGACAAATATATTGCAAAAGCAAATTAAACTTAAAAATTTAATAAAAAATGCAAAAAAAGGTGCAAATAAGTATAAACAATATATAATGTCTGCAGCCAATTAATTAAATTAAGATTCATACAGAAACATTTTAATTATATTTCTTTTAAGATTTCTTAATTTTTCACAGGCCATTGCAAGGTTGCCTGACAACAAAAGGGTGTGTTGTTTTGCTATGTTTGAAGAGGTTACTTGGAATCAATCCCAAATGAGTAGCTTTTGAGTATCGAAGTAACTATCCCAGGGGTGGGCAAACTTTTTGACTCGCGGGCCACAATGGGTTCTAAAATTTGACAGAGGGGCCGGGCCAGGACCAGATGGATGGAGTATTTTTGTGAACTAATGACATGGAAAATGAAAAATCATTACATGAAAGGATTTCGCCTTCAACAAGTAGCAAAGCATTTATTTGCAAGGCAATTTAACAAAAACTCGCCTTCGGAGTAAGGCTTACTAGCCTTAGCTATTTCGAGTTGACTCTTGAATCGCAGTTTGGCGGTGAAAAAAAATGTTGCCGCCAACCCCTGAGCCGTAGCCGCCCGTTCTTGCGTTGACTGCTTGCTAGCCTAGTTAGCATGCTTCGTAGCAAAGTGACGGCTGATGTTGTACTCCTTGAAAACTGCGACAGTTTCTCGGCATATCAGAAGAAGTCGATTGGACTTCAGTGACAAAGTGTTTTGTTGTCCACTCCGTGTTAAACACTCGGCACTCATTGTCCACTTTTCGTTTTCTTGATCCGCTCATTTACAGAAGGGCTCCCAGGGCAAAGCGAAAAAGTGAAGGGACATCATGTGCCCTTTTCGAGCCCTATACACCACACTCCCGGTCAAATTTAATTTAGCTGGCGCTTTTAAGTATGTGCCATTCAAATGCTGCTAAATTTTTTGTTTCAATTTGGACAAGTACGGCCGTACTTTGCCCATGTCTGATCTATCCCTTAGGATTGATCCGCCCACCCCTGGTATGAAGGCCCATATCTGATGGTAATATTGTGATTTTGATAATAAGTACTTCCTCTCAGATAATAAGTCATTATTTTAAGTTGGTAGATCAATACTATGAAAATATTTCTCTACAGGTTTTTTTTTAAAACAAAATAGAACATATGGGCTTCCATATTATAGAAATTTTACATTAGTAAAAATCCCAGTTATAAAATGATGATTCCCTCACAACACTAACTTTCTAGCTGCATCCGTGCTTGTTGTTCACATCAGTCATATACAGTAAGACTATGTTCAATCTTATTTAACATATGATCCTCTGCTGGTTGGGCATTTTCTCCCAGTTTTCCTCCATCTCTGCTGTATATGCATGAGTATATTAGCATTGGTGTCTGTGCAGATTTAGACTTTCAGATGTGACCTTTGTTGTCTAAATGTCAGGGAGATTGGAGAGGGAGCCCACAGAGGTAGGGCAGGCTTATGTAATCTGCTCACACACATGCAAACACACTAGCACAGAAGGGGCGGGGGGCAGGGGGAGGGGGGGGTCGACGGCGAGGGGGTCTTGTTTGAGGACGGTTGTCATATCTCAGCTGTGATACCTCATACAGCGCTCTGCAACTCACTGAGAGCCGGGCTTTCAAGCCACTGCTTTTATCAGCATGTATGTACAGAAAGTGCCCAGGAAATTATTTATGGCTTTAAAAATACTGATATAGTGCATTGCTTCTGTCCTTTTAAACTTATTCTGAGGGCTTTTAATCCACCCCAAAGCTCTCAGCTGAATGTGAAGACACTGTGGTTCGGAGAGGGTGTGTGTGTGTCTGTGTGTGTGTCCTGGTCAGGTGCTGGCTGGTTTGGGATTGTGGGGACGGAACTGAACTAATTCTCTTGCATTAATCGTTTCTTTACGATGTTGTGCTCTTTTCACAATGTGCCAACAACCGGAGACACAGACACCAGGGCGAGTGCTGCGGGCCTGGGATGCAGTCATGCATAATACTTTGTTTACCATAAGTATCACTGTGCAAATGACGGCCAAATTGGTGATGTGCATGCAAGTGGCAAACACGTGCATCGATGGGAACCGGGGTCATCTTATCCTCTCAATCACAAGTCCCTCACAACACTGAGCCTTAAAGGAATACCAAGCAGAAAACGATGTTCTCAATCATCACATCCTGCATCTTTCCAACAGCAGTTTCATAGTGAGGTGTTTGAACATTGAGAGAAACTTGTCAGAACACCCCTGAAGCGCCCGCTTTGTCAATATCCATCCATATGCTCACTGTGATCCAGTGATCATAGTTTGCCAAAAGATATCAACCTGCAACTTCACTTGTTTAATGTTTCGGCCCTAAGCACAAAGAGCCAATCACGCCAAGAGCAACTAAAACCTGTTCATTTAGCCATATTGAGGTTGAAATGTGATGGTTTGGAACACATTAAGCATCTGGACGTACAGCTGCAGGAGCGGATTGGAAGTTTCTACTGACGTCTTCATACTTTTATTTCTGCCATGATACTGGATTGGCCGTATCATGGCTAAAATCTGGATAAAATCTGTTGTTATCATCATGATTTCGAGGGGACTGCAGCCTCTGCTTTCTAATTGACCAGACAGTTCACAACAACCTGCAACTTCAGTTTCCAATGTGACAAGAGTGTATCCATGTTGTTATACCTACAGTACGCATATTACCTCCGCCAAGGAGGTTATGTTTTCATCTGCTTTTTTCTGTTTGTTGTTTGTTAAACCTCTTTTACACCATTTAGCGGATATACGCAGGTTTTTTAAACCAGCTAAAAAAGGACAATTGACGTCACCAACGTACTGACAACTAAGGTGCTCTCTCGCCTGATTGTCTCCGCATGCAGGTGTCATGTTTCCATTAGTGCCAATCGAATCCATTCCCATTGCAGACAAAAGCCAGGTATTAGTGGGTTGTTTGAAAAGTAAAAAGGGGGCTTTGGTTAGCAGGTTTACCTCAGTTTTGAGTAAATAATATAATATTCAGTAAATCCCGCAGTAAAGGGGAGCATTGATAAGTTTACACGTTAAGATCAGTTCTCAAGTTTCTTCTACATTTTTTTACTTTCTGATAAATAACCTCGATGAAGTCCTCAGTGGAAAAAGGTGACACACTTACACACAGCGTGTTTTACAAACGGTCGGACTCCAGACTTGGGTGTTAACAAAGATGAAGAGGGTCAAAACAAATACAATGTCAAGTTGCATTATTAAATTGTAGGATAAAGCATTTTTGGAACTTGACCTGCCCTTGGGATTGAGTCAAGATACGGCACCTTGACCTTATAACTGCTTTGATTGCAGTGATTCTTGTTTATCAAATTGGCATTTTGCAAGCCCCAATCAAATTGTGTATTGAGCAAAAAAATGTTTATTTCATACTGCAACTTTACCCTGGATCTTGTGGACTTTAAACTACACACTAAATAGACAGTGATTTAATATTTAGTGGCCTACTTAATGTCTCCCCTCATTTCCCTCTACTGCCCCAAATACAATCACATTTTCCTAACCCTGCTGTTGTGATACACTCACTCATTTTTTTCTGGAACTGGTTTTACTAAAACTTATTTTATTTTGTTATTTTTTAAGTTAGTTTTGTTTATTTCTTTTTTATCTCTATTTCTTTATTTATCGTTACCTGTTTCTGAATTGCTGGCATGCACTTTTAAGGGAATTATAGTTTTGTTATAGTTGCAAAGCTCTGTATAGGCTATATAAATCATAATGAATAATATTGGCGAGGGAAGTGTAATGATGACGTCATTTTTTATTAATTAAGGGTGTAATAAATAAAAAGTTCAGGGAATCCATCAATTCAGAATCAAACCACTGAAACAGAGATTTAAACTGGTTTCATGAAACATTCGCGATCCTGTTTATGGAAATTAAACTCCTTAGTGACCGCTTGAAGCGACTGCGAGCCCCAGTGACGTGTGTGTAAATGTGGTAGAAGATCGGATCATCTGTGTGTGATTGATGGGCGGCCATGCACAGACACCCCGTGCCACTGATATTGTGAGACGGCCGTCCCTTTGAGGAGCGTGCATCCATTACTCGGACATTTATTCCCCTTCATCACAGCCTGTTAATGATAAATAATAAATCAGCAGGGCCCTGTGATATTTTTAGACGGGGTGGGAGATGAACGAGGTTATGGTGCTGGCCTCTGTGGGTCGATGGAAGAGAGGGGGGCCGGCGGTGCCCCTCCCCCGACTGTAGGTGATGGCTGCTGCCGGTGTGGTGTTGCGGCGGAGCGCTGATCAGTATTAATAGAGCACCGCCTCTCAGCCTCTCAGCCCATCTCCCTGGTCCCCCACTCACCGGAAGGCAGCTCGGCAGCTGCGACCAGCCTGCGCACAGCCTCCCTCTTGTTTTGCTTTGAGAATCTATTGGCCGAGAGTCGGTCGGTTTAAGGGGGAAGAGGCGAGAGCACCGGCAGGTGTTGACGAGCGCGGATACATTGCGGTGCAGCCTGATGACGATGATGATGGTGAGGATGATGCATCTCTTCCCGTGCCTTTTTGAATTGCATCGCGTAGCGTGAAGAGGCAGCGGGGCATCGGGTGTTTTTCCTTTTTTTTCCTCCCTTTCTCGCCCGTAATGGTGGATTTCTTGGTCGCTTTGAGGCTCCGTGTCTAGACCGGGGGGGAAGCTGAGTACCGCCCGTCACCGGGAGCGCACTTCTCCGCGCACATCGGCCTGCAGCGCTGCGCCATGGCCTTGGACGTCCAGACTTGCGCGGTGTTCACGGTGATCGCGGTTCTGGTGCTTGTGAACGTGCTGTTGATGTTCATCCTCGGTACTCGTTAAATGGATCGGCGCTTGGGCCCCGGTACGCAGCGCAGCAGCGCACTCGCGCACGGAGGCAGAAGAGAGCAAGGCAGCGCGCGTTGGTCGAGAGCGGGGACACCCGGCGCTCCATCACGGCTACGCGTTGAAATGAATGACGTTGGTACAACATAATGTATTTCTGTTACCCCCACCCTCCCACCCCACCCCCACCTCCTCCCCAATCCTCCGTTATGTCTTGTGTCCTCTCACCGTGTGTGGTGTAGCTAGAGTGTTGTCTGGTGGTGCTCGTGCAGTGGTGCGGATACAGATCTGTGATGCTCTCATGCCTTTGCTGTGGTGACTGGAAATGCATATCCCCCCCTGCATATACGTATGCCTGCCCCCACACTCCCCCGAGTCGATCTCCCTCTCTCCTCCATGTTGTATATTGTGGGTTAATGCGCATGGATTAATTTTATTCTATAATAATTCAGAAACTGATGGTGTGCTTTTTAACCACAGCCTACTGCTGCGTCAGGACTTGTTTTTCCCATTGTGTCCCACTGTAGCCACATCTACAATATGGCAGCTGATAGCCGAGCACTGATCTCCCCGCTGAAGTACAATGTGATATTTGTAACGGAGAGGTGAGAGGCTTGTTCTGCTGATCACAGACTCTGGAGCATTGTTGTAATCTCCTGTGAACAGTAACCAATAGCAATGCTAGTCTAGGCCTAATAAAAGGAGGGCCTCCATCACTCCAGGTTTCCCCCATTTTAGATGCAGCTAAACTGAGCTCCCATTTCACAGCCCATAATAATATCCACATTTCTCCCATTTCAGCGTGACATCTGTCCCCGAAGCCCACACACTGTTACACCTGCTTGCTAAATAGTGACTTGTAGAAAGAAAATGGCATCAGGATACGTACATGTTTCTCACAGATGAAAAGTGCTCCAAGGGAAAGGGCTCGTCAGATGGAGAAAGAAATGTCCTTTTCTTCCACATGCACTGGCATGATCTAATAAAGGATTGGAGGCAGGTGTCATGAATGTTGAATGAACATCAGAAATAGATATTCTAAAAGCCTATCCCAGAGCTGTCCATGACTGTCCTATTTATAGTTATGGCAGGCTGGCTAGGATATGTGAAGATACTGTATGTGCTCTCTCACGCTCCGGCTAAGTGCAGTGTTTTTTGTGTGTGTGTGCCTAGTAAAGTGGTAAATGTTGTACTGTAGGTGTAAAAAAGAACTGTTTGGCAGGTGCGTA
Organism: Pleuronectes platessa; assembly: GCF_947347685.1. NCBI lineage: Eukaryota > Metazoa > Chordata > Actinopteri > Pleuronectiformes > Pleuronectidae > Pleuronectes > Pleuronectes platessa. Next base: position 10,813,535 of record NC_070633.1, read on the forward strand.
TTATGAACTTAGATACCTCCATCACATGCCACAGCATGTGGGCCGGTGTTTTCATCACCAGGGTACGAGGCATAAACGGCCCTCCTTGCAGGGACCCCCCACAGGGCTGCACATAGCATCACAACATTATGTGCTGTAGAAGGTTATGGTTTATTTGGCTGGCAGTCACAACACAGCCCAAGGGATGTGCATTCACATGTCAGCGTGTTGAGATAGTCTTGGATGGGTGTTATCTGTAGCTGCTCCTTGAATCTGAGTCCTGCACATGTCCCAGGTGTTCACATATTTGTATTCCCTCCAGGGCAGGTGCCTTCTAATAGAGTTCTGTTGAATGCTGTGCAGTCAGAAGTTTCAATGCGCGGCTGGTGTGTGTGCGAGCGAGACAAGAGTGTGTGAGCATGTGTGTGTGAGGATGTGTGCGTATTTCTCACCGGTTTTAGGCAGAGCATCTTTGATTGGCTCCCAGACTCAGGGTATAAGTGTATTACATAACGGGGTTGGCAGACACGGGGAGGACGGAGCGCGAGACTCGCTCAGTGCGTCGGAAAGAGAAGCCTCTTTCTGGAATACAGCATTTTGTTACTCAACAGCGCTCACGGAGGATCGTCACCACGACCACTTCCAAACAAGGGGGGATTTAATTATCATGATCGTGTGAGCCGGACCTCTCCATGCATACCCTCTCCGAACAGTTACATGCCACAAACATGGTAAGGCTGGTGGAAGGCGTGTGTGCTTGCTCAGTGGTGCTGTAGGTGCTTTGGTGCAGCTGTGCTAGAGATGGACCGGGATGTTGGAATGCAGTGGAGCTGCAAGTGCAGTGAATGCTGATGTGTTGTGCTGCAAAGACGATATAGGCCGGTGAATCAGATTTTCCTTCTTAAATATTTCCTTGTCAGTCACCATGTGCTGGATGGAGCATGAAACAAAAAGCATCGTCACATGTGTCCATGTGGGGGGAGAGATTCCTCTGCATTCATTTGCATTGACCCAAATACAGGTTTTGCGGTTGAAAGACCCTCTGATCTCTGATGCTGTAGCAGCTGTGTAACCATAACGCTGACATAGGTCATTACATCCGGTGGACACACAGGTAATAATGAGCGTTTGTGTGTGGCAACACTTCTTCTGCATGTGCGTGTCTGTGTCTTCACTGTGTGATCAAAGTAGGTAGGAGCCAGTGCTCAGGCAGGAATTGGTGAGATTGATTATGTAAGGCTTTTAATTTATTCAGACGTGGAGGGGGAAAAGGGATGCAATGTATTGGAGAGGGCAGTGCTGATCTCATTAGGGAGATGGAGGGATGAGGGGAAGGAGAGGACTGAGCAAGGAGGAACATTGGCTGTGAATGGACCTCTCTCTCTCTCGCTCTCCCTCTCTCTCACTCTCTCTCTCTCTCTCCGTCACTCTTTCTGTCTGTTGGCCATATTACAGGTGATTGATGGGGACTGGAGGGATTGTGCTTGGAGTGAATGGGGCTGAAAATGGTGTGGTGGTGGTGGGTGGATGGAGGGGGGTGCCGGGCCGTGTGCCAAGACTCATCTGTTCTATGTGTGCTGTTTCAGACAGAGGTCCTGATGTCAGATGGTGACGGTCAAGCAGAACTGCTCCTTTACCTAGTTACTGCTGCGTTGTCCTATCCAGTTGTGCGATAACAAATGATTTGAGTCCAAATTACTTTCCCTGAATCAAAAATCTTTTTTGTAATCTTTTTGAGCACCGTTCGTTGGCCCTGTTTCCATGGCAGCGTGGCACATGTTTTGCAGTGATCCTTCTCTCTTCCTGTAGTTGGAGAGTTTTGAGATGTGGGCTGGAGCCATTGTAAACCCAAGCTCTGGCCTTATGTGATGCCCGATCGAGTCCACCTTCTCAGAGACAGCGTTGATCTAGAACCTGCCTGCAGAGGGAAACACAGCTGCGTTTTTACACCAGCGTGGAAATTTGTCATGCTAATAAGGGATATCGCATTTACTCTGTGGTCACTCGGTGGCACGCAAAGACACTCGCACCTAAATCTGGAAATCTTCTAGTGCCTCCTGAAGTGCCCTTGCCTCATCCCATCTTCTTGTCAATACCAGCGAAGCATCTGTCGCCATGACTACGGCTGTTCTTTCCCTTCCAGGCATGGACGTCCCTCCCTGCGTTCACTCCTCTGCCCTGATTGGCTTATATCCCCTGTAGCTGTCTCAATAAGCCATCAGGGAGGTATGCTTGTGTACAGGTTGAAGGGGGCAACGTAGCTGCTGAGTCTAAGAGCTTAGATCCTCATGGGGGGTTTCGGATGAATACCAGCAAACACACACACACGCACATGCAATCTGCTGTTTCTCATGAGCATTTTTGCAAATATACTGCATCAGCAGGAAAGATGGAATAGCATTTTTGTGCTGGAGTGATGGTGTGCATTTTAAAAAGGTTTTTCTCATCTAGGGATTTTGTTTTATAACAGGCAACGCAGTCTTAAAATCACTGAGAGAAAACCTCACCAGTCACATGTAAAAAGCAATAACTCAATATTAATATGCAAAAGCGAAGAACTCATTTCATGTCCGTACATGTGACAAAGCTGTCCCCCCGGCCTTTGATAACTCCTTACCTAGAGCCCAAGCAGCTCCTGTCAGGCTTGGTTAGCACTGGCTGCTCTGCCCACAGCCCCAGGGACTGGATGCATGGTTAGCTCTGGACCGGAGAATGCTGATGAACACTACTTTGGAGAGAACAATTGGAATAAAGAGTTGGAGCTGTGCCACGGATACATACACAGGTTTACTGCATACAAGGTAAAAAAAAAAAAAAAAAGTGTGGCTGCACGTGCTGTGCTGTGTGTACACGTGTGAACGTCTCAGCTAAGTCCTCGGCGTGATGGATAGTGGTGCTGCTTGGCAGATGGATGATGTCAGACTCAGGTCGCTGCCGGGAACATTGTCCACCGTCTTGTGTCCTTTAATGAGAACAACCTTTAGCCTCCTGAACTCCCGTAAAGAATACTGATCACCTCACAGGCCTCGCACACCCAAATACATGCACGTAAAGTAATACTCCACATACATGCACACAGTTTCACAATTTAAACATTTCTTCCCAGTGTCGCATGATTTCCACATTATTTATTCACGATGGGAAAATCAATAGATACGTTATGATGAGTCATCCTTCCATGTTTTGTCTAAGACTGTGCTGCAGATAAAATAACAAGCCCTGGTGACAGCGTGAAGGAAGGGAGATTATCCCTTCACATTTGTTTGCTCCTCAGCATTTATATTACATTAACACGTGTAATTATTCTAATGTCATAATGGGCCAATTACCATCCCTGTGTGGAGACTGGTGCTGTGCTTCTGAACGCTGTGTTGTTTCTGCACTAATGGCTCTGCCTTTTTTGTGTTGTCGTATTTTGCTGTCTTGTACTGTGGTCTGTGTGAGCTATTGTGTTGTTCTATTTGCGATCCCTAAGCTGCCAGTGGGCCCTGGCTTTGAGGGTGTGTGTTTGCATCCATTAGTAATCTGAGTGGGTTTAACAACAAGGATTCACACAAATTGGGGCCAAAATGAGGCTGAGTGCTGTATTACAATCAGTTTCAAATTTGATTTAGACTCTGTTTGAGATCATGTGGGTCCATATTTATTGGTCAGTGTTTGCAGTTATGTTTGTCTGCTTAAGTGGTGGTGCGTCCACAGCAGCGGCGCCATGTAACGAGAATAAAACATAAGGTATGGCCTTTTCTCTCCCTCCAATCTCTCCAGTTGATAAGTGGAGGTTCAATCGTCAATGCTGAGGCGGTATGGGACCATGTGACCATGGCGGACCGGGAGTTGGCGTTTAAGGCCGGCGATGTCATCAAGGTGCTGGATGCCTCCAACAAGGACTGGTGGTGGGGCCAGATTGATGAGGAGGAAGGATGGTTCCCTGCCAGCTTTGTACGGGTGAGTTCTCTGCAGCCATGGCTGGCCAGCAACCATAGACACAACACACACCCACACACAAACAGAAGTGCAGGCACATGAGCATATGCACAAAAGCTGATAAATACACAGTAGGCCAGGGCACATGTATCGCACAATTGTTTTGCCATTTTCACAAAACACACACAGTTATATGCCTGCTCCAAACACAGACACGCACAGTTGAATACTGCTTTATTTTAATAATATATAGCACCCAAGCGATCAGAGAAAGCCTGTTCAGAGTCTCCATCCTGTGATCAGGGACAACGATGATGCTGATGATGAGACTTTTTATTTGTTTGGTATCACCTTTTACTTCTTGTCTTGAATTCCACTTAAATGTACGTGTTCACTTAAAGGTAGGGTTGGTGATTGGTTTCTGAAACTCTTTTTATCTTATTTGTTGAAATCCTCTTCACGTACCCAATAGCCATCAATAAGTAATTGTCTGAAGGAAAAGAAAGGCTCTCAATAAACACGACCAATCACTTCATTCTTGGCTGGCGTAGGCTACCTGTCTGTCACTAACCGCCCTGCCTGCCTGCGAGCACCATGCACGTGCTCTCACTGCAAATTACCGGAGTCTTCAGCCAGGGTGATGTAGACTGCTGAATTAGAGACAATAGCCAGGAGTTAGTGAGCAAGTCTAAAAAAAATGGCAGAGAAATTGCAGAGAAAACTCACTTTTCTCTGCACTTGGAGCGTTAGGATGATGAACTTGGCTCAGGGTTACAGTTTACTTGAAGTCAGAGCCAACAAACATCTTATGATGGAAGCTATGACATGCATTAGTCGGTCAATGTGCCACTAATGCTAATGGCAAATAATGTGTAGATGATGTTTTTAGCTTTGCCAGATGATTATGTTGCCAGACGTAGCCTCTGCTGGTTAGCCAGCATTACAGCATCAAACTCAGTTAAACTCCCCATGCTAACATGCTAACCTGAATGTGAACTAAGAGCCGCCATATACTTGCTGTTTGACTACGCTTATGTGTAAGCAACCAGCTGCATTAGGAACATTAATGTTCACATACTTGCTTAGGTGCAACATGCTTTACTGATGGATTCCAGTAGATTCTAGATTCCACATCACAGATTAAAAAAAAAAAAGATGGCGACATTTGAGGAGATCAACAAGGGATAGTTGGCCCAGAAATGAAAATTCACTCACTATCTACTCACTACTATGCTGATAGCATAGAATCCACCAGAAGTTGCTAAGTTAGCGGACGTTAGAATTTCTGACGGCCCCTGAATACACCTTGTCGGAAGATATCAGCAGACATCTTTAAAACTTGGTGTATAGGACCTCGTTTCGAGTATGATATGAATGACAGGGCTTATTGACACTTGTATGACACCACATGAGTGGTCTGAAGATAAGTTCATTTGGATTTGGCTGCAACACTGTTTACCCCTTAAAACTCAAAAGTATTTTGTGGAATCAAACACCCCTCAATCAGCATAGTGGTGAGTAGATAATGAGTGAATTATCAATACTGAGAAAGTGATGAAAGCACATTGTGCACATCATACAATTGATGATAATTCCGCAACTGGTCACACAGATTGTTTTCACTACGGCCCCAGCCTATCGTGTGGGTTTTGCATCTTGCGCAAGCGCCACATTTGGGGGCGTAGCTTTGATGAGAGCACCAATGGGAGGGGGTGGGATGTATCGGTTGCAAGTGTAACCTGCTTTTACTAGCTTGTCCAGGATTACCAACCCTAGCTTTAACTTTGTGATTATATAATATTTCTGACCTTAACTAAACCCAACACTGCATGAAGACAAAGAAACTGATCCAGCTGCTACATGTTATTCCACACGTCTTTCACCTACTGATTGAAGGAAGAGTTAGCATCCTTGTTGTAGATGGAGGTTTCCACAGCAGATACCCAGCCTTCCTCCTCTTCCCAAGACACTCCTCATGGCCATTCCCACCTGTCCAACTGTCCATATATTCACTCCTGAGAGGGCAGGGCAGACAGGCTGACCACAGACTGTCAACCAAACCAGTATCTTTTTTTTTGTTCTGTCATTCTCTCTCTCCAAGGTGGAACCCCACCCTCCTCAGCCCCAAACAAAACAGGTTTTCTATATCAACCCCATAGCAACTCCACGGTTCCAAAACACCACGTCAAAGGTGCGTTTTTCCCAGCTTCATCCACCCACCCATCCAGCCTGCCCGCCCACCCGCCCGCTCCAGTCTGTCAACGCAACGTACCCCTCGACATTACCAAACATGAACGCTCCCATTGACGTTGTCACATCATCCTCAGTGGGGTCGATAGAGAGGCAGAACGAATGAGTCAAAAGTAAAGATAATCTCCAAAGTCTTCTGTACAGCCTATACTCAAATTATAGAAGTGCTCTCACACACAATGACAGCAGAGTAATTTTGGAACCATTAATTTTCCATTTCAAATATGGATCATTTTTTTCCGTACTCTTTTTTACTATTGACTCTGACTATTATCTCAGTCGTGAGGCTGCCCTACTAGTTCTCGGCTGCAGTCAGTGCTCTACCACCCGTCACTCTGCTTGTCTGTGGCGCTGCATTTCTCATCTTGTGTTTGGCATTTTTACCCGTCGGTTCTTTGATGTTCTCTTGGCAAACTGTGTGTCATCAGGTGTGGGCTGCTGGGCATCTGAAACCACACTCACTTGCCCTTTTCTGAGAGCGAGAGTGGAATGCTATGTGGATCTGCGTATGTGTGCGTGGATGTTGGTGAGGGCATACTTGTGTGACGGAATTGTGAGGTTAAATGCATGCACATGTGCAGAGGGCGAGATTTTAGTTTTTTCCGATTCACACACAGGGCCAAAGTTTGGCATTAAATGTCGTCTGGGCAACCGTCTCAGAAAGAGGCTTATTTTAAGCTCTGGAGTGTTTGGCAGTCCCACACCTTTCTGACATGTTGGGCCGAGCGCTCTCCGCATTGTCCAAACTACCAGAGGCCCTGTAAATGTGAGTGTGTGTGTGTGTGTGTGTCTGTGTGTGTGTTTTTGTGTGTTTGATATACATTCATACTCATGAAGAGCAACTGTCACCAGTTTGATGGGAAGCACTAATATGTATCAGTTTTTTTATCAGATTTATACTTAACCGAGCACATTTCATATTCAAGCGTGTGCGTGTGTGTGTGTTTGTATGTGTGTGTTCGTGTTTGTCTGTGTGTGTGAATGGGTTTTCGTCCCCAGCTGTGGGTGAACCAGGAGGACGGGGGAGTGGAGCCAGCTGAGGGGACCAGTGAGGTGCAGAACGGGCACCTGGACCCGAGCAATGACTGCCTGTGTCTGGGCTCTCCTCTCCAGAACCGAGACCAGATGAGAGCCAACGTCATCAATGAGATCATGAGCACAGAGAGACACTACATCAAACACCTCAAGGACATCTGTGAGGTACTAAAAACACATGCACACACGCTTTTATGCCAAGGTACAGTAGAAGAGATTAATGGCACGGAACTGAAGCACGGAAGAAGTAGCCCAGTTTTGATGCTACACAAGACTCGAGTATGAATTATTAGCACTCCCACATCCTCACTCTTATCCCAAGCGTATCTTCTTTCGTTTGATTCCAAAACAGTCCAAATATGAAAACACAACATGCCATTTGTACACAGTAGCGGTAGCAGCCACACTTGGAGTGATCCAGCCCAGATTGTATTTGTGATCATATTATGAATCATGCCAAAGTGACAAGCTAGAATTTACACCTAATCAAATTAAACATAAGTCCAGTTATTTTTAATATGTTAAAAGCCTTTAGAAGGATTCAAAACATGACACATTTGAATCAGAATCTGAAATCCAGAGGCAGTGTGATTTCTAAGAACACAACCCTGGCTCTTGATTTTTCACAGCACCGTAATGCATTAGCAAGAAGATCAGTGAAACAAATATGATTGAGTGGCCTTTTTATCCTAAAGTAATCCTTCTGTGAGTGATCGCACTGCACCTTAAAAAAACTAGACTAATAGAACCACAACCTTCACTTAGGAGCAAATATCAATCTATGAACTTTAAACTACTAATGTGACATTTATCGTAGTATTCACCAACTTTGAGTTATAGAAACGATATCTTAATATGTTTTCCAGACAGACTTGAAAGCCTCCATTAGCCTAGTATCATAATAAGGCTGCAGGCAACCCATAATGCAACACTCTGTAAAAGACTGTAGTTACACTAGTGCTCCATTAAAAAACAATAGATTTTGTAATGAATGACCACACAATTGTTTAGTCCCCCTGAAATAAAAGCCACGAAGATGCTTCAGTGCTGCATTGTAGTCGTAAAGTGAAAGATAATGAACTGGGCCTATGCAGATAAATTAAGTAATTTTCTCAATAAAAAATTAAACTGTTTCATCTTTGAGATTGTTTGCAAAGTTAAAAACGCTCATCTGATTGTCTTTCCTTAATCCTCTGTTAACCCAATGTCTCCAATTTGGAACAGACTTAATGGTTAGAGTGGTAAAATGAAGGGTTCTACCCTGTGTCTTTGACGGATGTGAAAGTAAATGGGTTTGGAGATTCAGGGAAGCTAGTTAGAGGAGAAATGTGTTCGGGCATCCTGGCGTCCATTAAGTCAAAATGTCATGAGGTGAATTCTTAATGGAACCCTTCATGACTCTAATGTCTAAGTTGCTGAGGTGGCTATAAACAAGGATGCTTCATATCTTAATGAACGATGTAGAAACACGCAATCATTTGTGCGGTAAATTCTTTGGAACGTATGTTTGTCTTCAAAATTCAACCTACATTTCTCTAATGGAGGATTCCCCAGGTTAAACTGAAGCCTTGATTATGATTATTTGGATTGAACTTGACTTCAAGAAACAGAAGAAAAGACAACAGAGACGTCTGAGTGTCTGAGTGTGAAATAGCAAAAACGGCAGATATTCTCCAAACCTTCAGGGAATTTAATTAACAACAAGAATTGGAATAACAAATTGGGACCACAGTTCAACCTGCAAAAGGTTGTTTTTGACTCTACAGAAGATTCATAGTACATTTAATTAAAATATTTAGGTAAATGTTTAAAGGTCCAAACATCCCAAAAGGGGATTTTTTTTCATCTTATCACTCGAGGTGTTATATTCCACAAATTCCACAAGAAACATATCTTATGGGAACAAACCATTGAACAGAAAAAAGATCATACAACTTAATTGACTTGCATTTTAAGAAGGAAAAGTAAAGTCTCTTTTGGGACTTAAAGGACTCCAGAGAATATGAGAGCGACTCTTAGCCTTGCAGCCATGTCACACTATAGGACCTGGAATCATCTCTGAAAACTTCTCAGGCACTGTAACCCTCTTTCTTGCAGGGCTACCTGCGCCAGTGCAGGAAGCGCGTGGACATGTTCAACGACGACCAGCTGAGAGTCATCTTTGGCAACATCGAGGACATTTACCGCTTCCAGATGGGCTTCGTCAGAGACCTGGAGAAACAGTACAACACGGAGGACCCGCACCTCTCTGAAATCGGACCATGCTTTTTAGAACATGTGAGTTCAGATAGATTCAGCTGAGCATTTTCTCATTAAAGCTGATAGAAATTAGGATGAAAACTGACTGTCGACTGTCCAGCAGAGAGAAGCCATAACTGCTAATAATTGCGTACGGCCCGTTATCTCACGATCAGAACTTAATAATCTTCTTATCTTGAGATAAGAGTTCAGTTGTGGAGATAATTAAGTTGCCAGAAAACAGTATTTCCAGATAACGAGATGATTAAGTCATGATCATGAAAAAAAAGCTGATGGAAATATTTAAAGAACCATATATGGTTCTTCAATGCATGTTACCTTATGGAGGAGTGGAGGCTGAACTTATTTTCCTCTCTGATCGTGCTCCTTCACTCTGCAGCAAGATGGGTTTTGGATCTATTCGGAGTACTGTAACAACCACCTGGACGCCTGTATGGAGCTGAGCAAGCTGATGAGGGACGGCAGGTACCAGCACTTCTTCGAGGCCTGTCGCCTCCTCCAGCAAATGATTGACATCGCCATAGACGGCTTCCTGCTCACCCCTGTCCAGAAAATCTGCAAATATCCACTCCAGTTGGCCGAGCTGCTCAAATACACCGCACAGGAGCACAGGTAGTGTACCCAGACCGTGTTGCTGTTTTGATGGCGGTTTATTTGCTTCTAAAAAATAAACTGATTACTGATGGGTCATCGTGTTCCAGATGCATCACGCTGTGATGCAGCTGTTTCTGGTGTCGGGTCGGTTATCCATGCATGAAATGAGACAAATGTTGTTTGACACTGTTTCACCAGCTTTCTGTGGATGTTTGCGATGAAGGCGTTTCATCAGGAAAGCTCACTTGATCGAAAAATGGACATGACAGTGCGGCAGTTCATAAGCCAGTCAAGTAATTTGAATATCAACACACGGCCGCGTGATCATTGCATAGAGCTCTGTATATAAATAGGTTGCAGATTAAATATGAATTTTTGGCTCGGCTGGCACGTACACAAGTGTCAACATTCACCACCACACTGTATGCACAGCGCAGTAGAACAACGGGCCATCTAAACATTTGCACACGACCTCTCATGAACATACATCAGCATCCAGATGTGCAAACTCACGGGTGCAAGCCCACAGAAACATGGTGTGAATGATTCAGCGTGTCTCAGCCAGCTCCGGGTCATTTACAAACCACGCGCTCTCAGCCAGAGAGGGATAGGTGCCAGCTCTGCCAGCGAGGCATGCCAGATCACAGTGTTTGACTGTTAGGAGCTGTGGAGAATCTGCCGGATATAGGCCTGCTCGCTGTCACACCATACACACACTCACACGCACACACACACACGCACACTCACATTATCTCTCAAAGTGCGGATTGGATCCATAGCACATCTAAGCCAGAGGGATAAATCCAGCTCAGTTAGCAAAGACGCAGTCAGAGTTAACTGTGGAGAGAGAAAATGGCTGATGACTGTGCTCCTGCAGATGTACTGCTGTTACTTTTACTTTATAACCCTTGTCTTTAATAGGCTACTCTGTGCCATTTACTGCTGCAACATTACATGTGTTTTTTTTAAAGAGCGGCCATTCTCCAAGAGCTATAAGTTCAGCCTTTTAAAAACCTGGTGTAATTATGTGTAAACTGTGTCCACAGTGACTATCGATACGTGGCAGCAGCCCTGGCAGTAATGCGGAACGTCACTCAGCAGATCAACGAGAGGAAGAGGAGGCTGGAGAATATTGACAAAATCGCCCAGTGGCAAGCTTCTGTTCTGGACTGGGAGGTATGTGTTTGTTCTGACTGCAGCTACATTACAAAACATCTGAGGTCCATCACTTGCTTTACTGGCTGCATTATGTCCGGTCTCTTTGAGCATATGTTTAGTTACATGTTTTGCAAATTGATGAGCTTGCCTTTTGCTCCATACGTCACCAAACCTAACCCTGTGTGCAATAATATTTCGTCTTTTTAAGAAGTAGTTCTTGACCGTAAGAAACAGAACAAGGTACCTTTTCAACCTTTCACTTTCAACACAAGAAAAATCCCTGCAGAGTTGCCTTCTCTAGCATTGTTAGAGGATTAATATTAATATTAAGGATTATTCATAACTTCAACAAAGACTTGTAAGAGCCACATAAATAAAGGACCAAATCAAAGCAGCAGAGGCTGAGATATCTCATATTTCATCTCCCAAAGATGCTTTTCCCATCATGCAACTTGTTTTCTGTTAGACTTCCTCTGCAGAGCAATCAACCTTTTCTTATTAACCTTGTCCTCAAAAAGTGTTGTCCTAAGCCTTAGAAAGCCCAAAGAAAGTAAGACGTTCGATTGACTTCCCTGTTGGCGGCTGTATTTCTGAGCACTCCAGGAAGTGAAGTCTCACAATCAAGTTATTCTTGAGACCCCAACCTTAACCCTGACCTCCCGTTTATTTTAAATCACTATGGGGTGACATCACAAAATATTGCTTTGTGAACATATTACCCTAATTATCTGGGCCAAAACATAATCCCAAGCAGTATTCTTAGTTGTTGGTTCTTAGTTGCGTCTCATATCGTAAGTGCACCTCCTTGGATGCTCAGAAATTAACCCTCCAAGTTTGAGGTCGATCAGAACAGACAGTTATCTTGACAGAGCTACGTCAGAGCCGCAGATTACAACTGGATGACAATTACTGAGGCCGTTTGCTGTTCCAGTTTGTGTTCTCTTCACTTACTAACTGTGCGTTTGTGCTTGTGTCTGTGTCCAGGGAGATGATATCCTGGACAGGAGCTCGGAGCTCATCTACACAGGGGAGTTGTCATGGATCTATCAGCCGTACGGACGCAGCCAGCAGCGAGTCTTCTTCCTCTTTGATCACCAGCTGGTCCTCTGTAAGAAGGTAGCTGCTGTCTCTGCCTTTCTTTCCTTTTTTTTTACATGAAGACTTTATTGGCTTAAAAAAAAAAAGCAGACGACCTTAAAACCTCGCCCCAGCCTCCATTTTCTTGAGAGTTGTGTATCACATGTCTGGTGACGGAGATGCTCTGAGACAATGTGACTTCTTCAACCTTACTCGAGAGCTGCAAAAAATACATTACATAATGCCGAATAAAACACACCAGCGCTCGGAGGAGATGTCTTCCCATCCTCGGCACCTTTCACAAAATGGAGCTGTGGTAGTTTGGGCTTTAATGCACTGAGGCTGTGCTCTCCTGTCAGACGGATGTTCATGCTCGGCTAGACTCAGGGATACACGCGCAGGGAGACGCAGACACGGATGCAGACGGACACTCACACACAAACACGCACAGGAATAACTGCATCATTGCGCACACACGCGTACGCACAGAGGAACAATAATTTCACCATTACACACACAAACAGAGAGAATAAAAATATAATACATACAAGATGTAGCGCCTTTTCTCAAATCCCGCCCTACGTCTATCACATCTGAAGATCTCTGGCACCAGAAATAAACTGCAGATCACACACGTGTGTCGACTGTTCTGGTCCACCAAATAAAGTTGGCTCCAAGACATAGTAAATTATAGATTCTAGCCTTTGTTCTACACTTCCTGCTTCAGCATCTTCGGTACAACATGTGTAATGGCAGCCCCCGGGGTGTGCGAGTAGCCCCGCTGCACATAGTCTTCCATCTTTTCCTCTCATCTCTTATCAGCACACGAATGCAGCTCCGTCTCTATATGCTTATTAAAAGATTCCTGTTTCCTTTTTCTTACTTTACCTTCCTTGACCTTTTTGCGTGACTGGATGTTATTTGGGCCTGAGGCAATGGACCCGATGAGGAAGACTGTTCAAAGAGCAACACACTTTTTCTGCAAAATATGAATGAGGGTTATTTTTGCACAAACAACAACTCTTATGCGACAGTAGGTGAATGTTTTGTGGGGTTGGAAATTGTGATTCACATTTGTCACTGGATTAATTTATTAATAATAGCATATAAATAGTTGATTAAAAATAATTATTGGTTGCTGCCCTCATGCTGGTGCAGCCGAAATACAAAGTAATTTAAATATTCATGGTTTTGTTTATTTTGTGAAGCTTCACTGGTTCTACTATAAAAAATGACACCAAGTCAGTCTCTCACAATGACTGAGCAGTTTTAACTCCACAAAAATAGGATTCATTGCAGGGTTGTTGTAATGTAGAGCATGTGTCTGTATAAAGTACTTACTGCTTGTAGTGAGCTGCAGCTTCACGGAGAAACAGTGAGTGTGGAAGGTTCGGGCAGCAGATGGAAAAGGTTGCATAAAACAAAGTCTCTAGATACCAAGGGCAGGACCTTGAAGATTGAGCGCACACAGACACACATTCCCATTTAACAATCTTCCCCTGTTCCTACCCAGGACTTGATACGCAGGGATATCCTGTACTATAAGGGCCGCATTGACATGGACCGCTACGAGGTGCGGGACGCCTTAGACGGGCGCGACGACGACTTCAACGTCAGCGTGAAGAACGCCTTCAAGTTGTGCAACAAAGACAGCGAGGAGATCCACATCTTCCTGGCCAAGAAGCCGGAGGAGAAGATCCGCTGGCTCAGGGCCTTCCACGAGGAGAGGAAGATGGTGCAGGAGGACGAGAAAATCGGTTAGTCACGCACCTCTCTGCACCTCCCTGTTTGGAAGGCAGGGAGATGTTTTTCCTTCACCACAGGCAGCTCATGTTGTGTTCCCTGCAGCACAGAACAAAGTGACCTTATTCATCGCTTTACATGAGCTTTACTATGTAATTTAAAGGGGACATATATGAAAATTCCACTTTTGTAGTGCTTCTACACGTTAATTTGGGTATCTGGCATGTCTACCGTCCCAAATACTCTGGAAAAAAACAACTCCCGCGATTTGTTGTGGTTCCTCTATGTCAGAAACGATACGATAGAGTGCTTCGAATGGGATTACGACCGAAATAAACGTCATAGTCACACCATGCCCATGTAGGGAGTCTCGCTACATGGCCTTGGACGAGCGAGCTAACGCTAGCCGGGCTCCACCGGCCCAGTTAGCTCGCGAGCTAACGCTAGCCGGTGGAGCACAGCTAGCGTTAGCTTGCTGCTGCTACCCATCAGACATTTAAGTGGCCGCATAAACAAGGGACCCCCGGGACACCTCTAAACATTGACTCAACAGTGTGGAAGGATGCTCAAGCTCCCACTGCTCCCACTGCTCCCACTGCGGGGCTACGCTGGGGAGCTGGGGCTCTCGCAGCCAGGCTCTGGCCCACCTGACTCTGGTTCAAAACTAAATGGTTGCAAGATTGTATCTTCGTCTCCAGTAGCCATATTTCTACAGAGGTAATGGATAGCTAAAAATCTGGGTGCTTGTATCTCGTGAAGGAGGGAGATACAAGCACCCAGATTAACTTTATTTTGAAAAGCTAAACCTAAAAAGTAAGATGTGTGTTATGATTATATCTTATTACATCTTGTTTTGTCACATGATCTACAGGCCCTGTGCGGAACATTCGCTCAACATTCAATGTTATTGTCGTTCAGGTTTCGAGATCTCTGAGTACCAGAAGCGGCAGGCGGCCATGACAGTGAGAAAGGTGACTAAACAGAAAGGTGAGGCAACAAGAAGATATCAGGTGATTTCCCTTTTTTTCTCCCTCGCTGGTCTGCTCTGTCTTCTCATCGCTGTTTACTCTTCCCTCAACCTGCTCTCTTTTTGTTTTTACCTGCTACACCTCTCCTCTAAACACTCGCGCACTCTGTTTATGAATGGATCGAGATCAAACTCGGAATGACAGAAGAGTCACGTGAATTCCTGCCGTCTCGCTTTTTGCATATTAATTTCAATATTGTGGCTTTGAGTTAAACGTGTGTCAGCCCATATATGAGGATGACAGGGTACAAGTTGTAGAGCAGCTGTTAAGCATCAATGAAAAGACAGAGGGGCTGTTTTGCATGAATGATTGAGTTTAAAGGGCGATACCAGTGTCGGTCACATGTGGGTCTTGTGTCACGCTTGTCTCATTGCTTTTTTTTTTTTCTTCTTTTGAGTTAGGATGGTTGTCTGTGCTCATCACTTCCTTTTCACAACCAGATTCTCATGGAACAAAAATAGACGCTCAATTGTCTAAGCTCATACTAGGTTGTTTATTCGAATACCTGTGTTTTCTTACAGCATCTAAATTGTACAACAAGGAGCCTTCACCTTGCATTGTGTAATCAACACAATGGAATGATATGACACCTTAAAATCAGGAGATAAAAACTATTTAAGTGAACTTATTCTCATTTAAGGCTCATTTATGCTGCCTTGACATATGTATATCCATTTCACCAATGTACCCGTCACTGTCCTCATACTTCCATGCTTCCTTTACGCAACCTGTATGGTTATTATGCAATGCAGCCTCTAGAGGGCAGTAAAGAGTGACGAGTTTCTGATAGTTACGAAAAAAGTTACTTGAGTTACTTAAGAAAGTCTCTGTCTCCGGGTGATGTAGCATTTCAAACCAACTTGCATCAAAGTAATTTTCGTAAAACGTTTAGCTATTTTTAAAATGTCTTCCTCGTGACGTTTGGTCATCACACGTCTACACCATCCCCCATGACGGCTCTGCTCCATTTCGTCTGTTTCGTGTGTTACTTAGCTTAGCCCTGGCTCTGTAATGGTAACGGAGGAACAGTGCAGACTAACTCTAGAGGAACAGAGCTGGCAGCTTTATTGCAGAACTGGGGCGAACTTACCCTGCCGTATCCCTCAGTGCTTCATTGCTTATGGTGGCCATAAAACAGGTTCGAAACCTGAACGGAGTTGACAGGCATTTTCTGTGCTGTGGCTAGGGTTGCAAAATTCCGGGAATATTCAAACTGGATCTGTGTCATTGTTAACATAGGTCTTTGCACAGTATTTGCAAATGTACACAACCTTTCCTTCTACATTGGCTGGGGTGAAATATCTCCACAAATGAGATATTGCAATATCACTATTTATATTTCTGCAATGCCAGAAATATAAATAGTTGGCAAAACAATTGGAATCGTCTATAAAAATATTTTTCAATTGATGGATAAATGAATAGAAAGAGGCTAGATGGACAGATGAACAATCTTCAATCAGCATGTTAATATATTTTCCCCAGTTATATCATCAAAACTTACCTGACTAGTCCTCCACACTACAGCAGGCCTCAATAGCCCTGCTGTAGTGTGCAGGATGCTGGCAATTATCTGTGCATGTGATGGAGAAATGCACAGTGCAGGGTTGAAATTCACCGGGCAGCATGTGCTGCATTCCATACATCTTTAAAATAGAGTTTTGAATGATGTTTTTTTTGCTCAGCGTTTAATTTGCGTATCATTTTTTTTTTCAAAATTCCCAAAATTCCCGAGCTGAATATTCCCATGGAAAGTTCCAGGAAAGATTCCGGAAATTTACCGGAAAGTGTCCGCCCCTTTGCAACCCTAGCTGTGGCTGAAGCTAATAACAACAGCTAACAACATGGTAATGTCTACGTCCCCTCCGTCACATATAATACCCACAAGGCCACCTTCCTGAGGGGTCAGGCTTGGCTCGACACAAAGATATACTAAAGAGTTATTGTAATTTATCTACGTACAAAGTATACGGTGGAACTTGTCATTTCTTTCGGGGCAGAGTGTAAAACAACAGTGCCACTAAAAAGTCAACATAAACAAAACGATTTATGTGCGATATGAAATACAATAAAACACAATATAAAAACAGAACAGAGCTATAAGGTGGGTCGCTGGAGCTTTGCTGTATGCACTCCTCACTTGAACACAGTATTCATGATAGACATTATAAATACATTTTAAGATTAAAAACTGTTCATGGTCTGAAGTGATAATTCTGAATATATATGTGGGGGGGGGTTGTCTATGTGGTGGATGGCAGCAGGGTACACAGTGTACAGACTGAGGGCTCCCTCTGTTTCCATATTCGTATCTAACATTGAGCATAAATGAGCCTTAACTGTAACACAACAAGTGTCTATGTCAACAGCCTTTATATCAGCAGTCACCAGATACCTCAGCAACAGAAAAACATGTCAAACAAGTTGTTCCAGATTCTAGTTCCTGACAAAGCATCACAGACCGAGGACCCTCACGTGCACGATGCTGGTACCGTCCTTTAAGATGTAGCCATTTTAGTGCCAGGCTAGATGTTTGTACATGTACCATTACTGATGTTCCTGCTATTCCCAGTTTCACAATGAGCATGCCCGTCCATTGGAGATGTGTTGATTAACCGATGTGACCACTGCTGGCATGTTCTCTCTGATGTCAGGATCCCTGTAGATGTCTGTCAGGAGTAAATAAATGTGTCTGTGTTTCTAAGTGCTGTATGTGTACATGGCTGGCACAAGGTGAAGTACTCTCTTGAATTTCAGATTCATTTATAGATTTCATCTTGAGAAAGAGGGCCATGTTGTATGGACATGGTTTGAGAATGATAAAGGTATATCCATTAGAGTTCTCCTTAGCGCTAGCACACAATAAGATGCCATGGCAACTGCTAAAGCAGCATTGGGAGGTGTCTTGATTTGACGTTGGCATAGGAGCACGCACTCACTTATCAAAAGTAAACAAGTTCCTCTAACACAAATAACATCAAACCCTTCTTAACCTGCTGAAACACGGTTTGGGCAAAATTACCCCACTGTTTCTTATCTTCTCATGTTTTCCTTTCCTAAGATGCCATGGCAACTTTTGAATATCTCGTCTCCAAATATCTAATGTTGAACTACACGAGCTACACTAGTTGTGATGCTTGTAGACTGTAGCTAAACGACATCGTAGACAGTAGTTAAATGCATATTAACAGCTTCCTGTTGGCTCTACTCTCGCCGCTCTTGTCTTCTCAAGTGTCGAAGGTGCTATTCAAACAAACTCAGAAACACAGACGAGCGGCGTCCCGTCGTCCAAACGCCCGAGTCCCTCATCGTATCCGATGCAATCTGTCTGATCCCTTGTTTGCCTGCTGCCGAGTTTGATTGAATAGCATCTTCAGTCTCCCTTGTGTCATCGCTAGAGCTGAATTCCACTTTTTGTCCCAATTCAGCCGCCATCATATGATCACAGTGTATCATATCTCAGGTTTAATATGTGGTAATGTAAACTCACCGAAGGCTCATTTTGTGCGTCCTAGTGCCTGTTTTCTGTGTGAAGCATGACTTGATGTTGTGTCGTTGTGTCTGTGTCCAGATGATCAATACTGACGATGTTTCCTCTTTGCCACCCACCTCCCTTCTTTGTCTCCTTTTTTGCTTTGTGGCCTGCACTGCCTCCTTCATTCCTCTCCCCCTCTCCTCGCTCTCTTTGCACCTGCCTCCCTACAGGTGTAAACAGGTGCACGCCCCCCTCATACCCGCCCCCGCAGGACCCCCTCAGTGCAGGGCAGTATGAGGTTACGGAGGACATGGCACAAGGAGAGGTTTTTGAATTCAGTCAATCCAAAAGAGGCCAGGCTCCCTTCTGGCAGAATTTTAGTAGATTAGCTCCATTTAGGAAATAGAGATACACAGACTCTTCTGAAGGACCAGCTATTTTTCTTAGAAGCACTAACACTGGATGATCATGTCCCATGATGAGGAAAAATACGAAACACACACACACACCCAAACGCAAGAGACTCCGAAGTTAAGGACCAATGTTAATATAGAGCGCGATCTGAAGCAGCAAGAGGACTGAAGACTTGGAATGAAAACATTGAGGAAAAAAATTTACTCAGTTCATCATATATGCTAGTAAGGTTCTTAGTTATCATGCTTCTCCCGTTGAGTCAACTGTCACGAACTCCTCCCCCCGGATTCTGCATTGTTCACGCCATCTGAATGTCCTGGAGTTATTGAGATTGTTATACTGTATGATTTCATTTTTTTAATCCATCATCCGGACAGAAACACAAGGCCAAGCCAGGTCACTCCTAATGGTATGATTGTTTCCAAAAAAGCTGAGATCTTGCTGTGCTGCTATGTGAGATTACCTGTTGCATTCTGCTGAATGTGAGACTGGACGATGATGGGCCTCGGCTCCTGGCTGTGGCGCACTACGGGACCTGTGAAGCTCGACTGTCAGCGCGTTAGAACCACCAGACCGCCAGCCCATCTCTGCCCCGCTGATGCCTGCGTCCGGATCTCCTCCTCACTCTCAACGCTCCACGCTCACCTCCTCTAGCCGGTCTGCATACACAGTCGTAGCCCTCTGACGTCAGCGCCGCCCTCCCCTCTTTGCAACCCTCTCTATCTCTCTACCCACCTGCTCGGCCTCCATGAGTCAGTGGCTCTCAGAGGAAGAGCCTCGCTTTCTTGGAAGCTCGCCATTGCCTGTGATAGGACGGGTCAGGGAACAAAAGTCAGAACATCAATAGAATATTTACATCCTTTCACCCAACCAATTCTGACAGGGTATTCATATCCAATCACGCCGAGGGGGCTGTGGGGTCGCACTTGCCCCTCTGATGAAACAGCTGGGCGCTGGAGATAGGCACGCTCCACCTGCCTCGTGTCAGAGCCCCCCCCGTCTCCCCCCCACTCTCCCCAGAGACCACCCCTGTAGCACTGTGCTGGCAGCTCACTGGGTGTTTGGAAAGAGCGTGGCCTACCTCCGGAAATCCACCGAGAACGAAAAGTGACGTTGATGCATTGGCCAAGGTCGTAAACGATCTCTCTTTTTCTTGTCAGCTGTTAAGAAAACAGACTTTTTCTTCTTCTTCAGTTGACTTTATTATTTTGTATTGCTCACACTGTAAAAAAGCACAGCACATATTCAGTCTGAGGAGTACTTTAGCAGGGGCAATGCCACAGCGTGACAGAGCAGACTAGCGTTCTGTCCAGCACAAGGGGAAACGGTCAGAGAAAAATGGCAGAAATTTTAAAATGAACAGAATGACAGTGTGAGTCGTGAGTCAGTGCTGCAAAAAAAAAAAGTGCACTGCAAGAAGCGTTAGCCGAAACCTTAGGGAGGCAGAAAGGTGAATTCAATCTGTAGCACGCAGTCGTCGTCTGACAGATTCACGAATCTCTGTAGACTGCAGCTTCAAATCTTGGCACTCTTCCTCCGCCGCCGCGTTCGTTGTTCCAGATCTGATCCGTGTTCTGGCGGTTAGCTGCGGCTCTCGCTAAGTGATTTACAAAGGACTGTGGCCCGAGATGAGATTGATCTGTTTAATCAACAAAAAGCTGCTGCGAGAGAGAGAGAGATAGAGAGAGAGAGAGAGAGAGAGAGATCCTGCCACAGAGTCCGTCAACGGGGGAGTTAGAAAGAGAAGATGGACTGAGGAGAAACTACCAACTCACACACAACATGAAGGTGTATTCTTTTCTACAGTTGGAATGTAAGTGAAACAAACGCCTGTCCATGATTTGTGATCATTCTCTGACCTCAGACACAGACTCACACTTTGTGTTGAATTATTATCACCTGACGGACAGTACATATACAGTTTGACAACTTGTGCGATGTGATATATCATTATATATCTTCACTATTCACTACAACGTGATATGAAAGAGTTAAATATCGTTCTATGTCATTTGTTTGCCTTCTTACAGGCCTTATAACCTATTGGAAAAAAAAAGACCTTCGAACTTGCTTTGTATGTTGTGTAATTTATGTTTTGTTTCAGTAAAGAAAGTTGAGAAACGGGTGAGTTGGCTGCTGGTGTCTGTAGAGATGGCTCCCAGTGAGATTGTTTTTTTTTAAACTTTCCTTTGGAAGATAACTCCCTCGTCTGGCACAGCAAAAAGATATGGTTCCCAGGCCATGATAACCTCAGGTCCAGTGCTACGCCCGCCTGCCCACCCCCATCGCCACGCTCCCCCAACCCCCCCCCACCCCCCCGACTCCACGCCACCGCCAGTACCAACATTCAGACACAAGCATGCAGGCACACACACACACAAACACACACGCAAACACATAATCATGCACATACTTGCTGGCCCGTTCTGCTGCGGAGAAGAGAGATGCTATCTAACAGTGCCTTCCAGCATTCCACTAGTGATTATCTATTCAGTTTCACAGGCAGATTTGAATTAGTCATGTATTTTCCCTTCAGTGTGGGACTTGCATCTCTCTATCTCTCTCTCTCTCTCTCTCTCTCTCTCTCTCTCTCTCTCTCTCTCGCTCTCTCTCTCACATACACACTGGGAATCCCTGAATCACTTAAGAGGTCAGGCCATTTCCATACGAGTAGATACTGTGCTGTCTGACTAAATCACTTAAAAACACCATATTATATATAATGTCACACTTACATTGCCGTAGTTTTATTGCACACTTTAAAAAATGACTTATTTCAGATGTTTAGATAAAACATAGTTTCATTTATCTATTTAACATGCTGAGAGATGATTTAATTTCAATATATATATATATATATAAGTAGGAAACGAGAAATTCATTAGTTCACATTTCAAAGTATATTATTAACGAGTGAGTTATAAATCCAAAAGAAGAGTCATCTATTTTACCTTTATCGGCTACACACTGTAAATACTGTAAAAAGGACAGATCATATATTTGGATATCGGTATTTTGCGTTGGAGACGAATGTTGTTCCAGTTCTAGCGTGCGGTAGACCTCAGTACCAGGTAAATGCATGCTTGTGGCATCCAATATTTTGCATGAGACTTAAGACAACTCTTAGCAGATTGTTTAGTTTCATTTGACTCCCACTGGGGTTCCTGTTTTCTTTTAATGCACCACAACGCAGAACCGTTCATTTGTGAAGCCATGCCATCTCACTGAAGGGAGTTCTTCTCTCTGTCCACCTGTCTCCTGCTCACATCGCGCCCAAGGTCGTAGCTTCTGTTTTTATTTATTGTTGAGGAGAGGGGACGTCCTCCCCTCGTCAAAGACTGAACTGTCGATAGGTGATGTGAAAGGCACTGATGATCTCTTAGCCCAGATATAATGGGTACTATATAAACTGTAACATTGTTTTAAACCTTTTAGTATTATTTTTTCTTTTCTTTGACTTCAACCTATGCTGTCATGGTCCAAACTGCTGGTTGTTTTCTTTTAGAATGCCATTAACTGCTGAGGCAAAAAAAAAAACGGGTATCATTTTTCTATGACAACAGTGAGCCAAATAGGCGTAAACACCGATCACGGGTGTTTGTGTATAGATTTGTAGTCGAGCAGAAGAGATGAATAAATGCTAGAACCTCTCGGGATGATCTAAAAATATACGTAATCCCGAAGTCACACACACATACACACACACACGCACACACACTACTGCACTGCAATTCATATCATGCTTTGTTTCAAATGGCAAATGATCCTTCGGAGTACAATGACTTGACACTGCAAATTGATTCTTCACTTGTATTTATTGAATGCAGTATTAAGCAGCACCATTTTGGCCACATTTAGAACGATATATATATACATGTCTATATATATATACATAATTATCAGTCTGACCTTGTACTGCGAGCTGAGAGGACAGCCTTCTGTGCAGATTTTTTATCTTTCTCTTTTCAGTCATAAAACCAAGACAGCCAACTTAGCAGACTGTCCATAGTTTGCTCTTTAATCCGGGGGTTGTGCATGAGCCAGTAGATCGCGTTCACTCACATTTAGCGTAGCGACATCCTCAATAGGAGCTCCTGGTGTACTGGGATATTGTTTCAGAATAGTCAGGGTACAGCAGCGTCTTCAATGAGCCACATTCTCAAAGTGTCGTTAAGTTACAACAAGGTGAACAGAAGACCGACATCCTACAATTTAAATCGATCCATTGTATATAGCCATGTAGTTTGAGGTCTGGATTTTTTTTCACAGTAGAATTTACTCACAGTATCTACATCCTTTGTCACCATATGCAAACTTTCTGTTTTCTTTCTTGCTGGCCTTTTTCAGTTTGATTATTTGTTGTAGAAATTAAAAAAACAAAAAAACTTAAAAATAATGCCTATTCAATCCAGAAACTGTGAATGGGAGAGTGGAGATGTCAACTGTATGTACATTATATGTTTTGATGTAATCAGAAGCACTGGGAATATGTTGTTCTTCGCTGTAAAAAATAAATCCATATCTGATATAGCTGTACTTTTGTTGAAAATAAAACCTCTACCAGAACTGCGTGTTTCACAGCGTCGAGAGGTGTGAGTGGGAGCATTGTGCTGGGTTTCCTGTTGTGTGACTTCACTTCCTGTTTGTGAGGCACCATTCCCCACGGCTGACACATTTACTCCTGGACATGTTACAAAAGAGGTATGTTAAGATTAAACGTAAATACATCACCGGACTGGGATTCACACGCCATGTGAGGAACATTTTCAACAAAGTTCCAGCTCCAAATTGTGGCCTGCAAGTAACTATGCTCTAATCAATAAGTAATGAGACGTATGCAAATACCCTCTCCCAGTTGGCCACTCTGAAGAGCTGGCTGATCGCTCGGCTTCCTCGTGTTTTGAAGTCCGCAGATGCAAGACAGTTTTTCAGAGGAAGATCTGAGACGTCCTGGTGTGAATGTGGCCAGTGTGTGTGTCTGTGTGTTTCCACAGTTGTGTCTGGATGTCTTACAAACTGATGTGAGACGATATCTGGTTGTGTAGAGATTCCATAAAAAAAGAGGTATAGTACAGTAACACATGATCAAGCCAATGGGAGGCCTCTTATTCGGACAGCAGCTACATACAGTGTTAGAGTGGTCTCTAGTGGTCAATTGTGGTGTTACACTTCCTAAGGACATGGCACAGACCTTTAGGACGTCTGCTAGTGGTTGTAAAAGATATTACAGAGTTATAAATATCTATACAGAAAGTCACAAACCATCAATAATAACAACAGGAATTCACAGTACAAAGACTTATACAGGAGCAGGGGAGGATATTCTATAGTGTGCACTCTGTGACTGGTTGTTATCTTGTCCTACTTATGGGAAACTAATGTCGAAGCCAAAAATCAATTATCAAGCAGCTATGAGGTAAACAGTTCACTGGCCATATCTCAGAGGCATCATATGAGTTCAGTGGTCTCATGCTTCAGATAGTTTCTCAGGATCAGGGGAATGTCCAAACTGTCAACGGCAGGCCCCTTGTCAGAAAAGGACATGTGTCTCCGGATCGTCTGCCGAGTCTGAGACATCAGAGTTTTGGGACAAGCTTGAAGTAGAAACAAAAGAAAACCAACAGAGGTGGGTCAACATTGGAGAATTATGAGACATCTCACAGCCCAGATAGCATATGGATAAGGGCCACTACAAGCTATGATGCGGCACCTCCGTCCTCTTTGGGGCCCGAAGAAAATGGATGTGAGCCTAAAGTGGCCCACTTGTAAAAAAGCAAATGTAGCCCAAATATGGGCTTCTTTCAGCAAACGTGGTGCTCTATGCAAGGTGAGATCTGCATGTGAACCTTAAAGTGACCCATTTGGTTAATGGTGACTATGGCCCAGATAGCACAAAACTAATTTGGGCCACTTTTGGCCCCTTTGGCTGACATATGGTATTGCTACGGCTTACCCAGATCTGACAAACACGAGAACACCGTCCAAGTGCCATCATTAAACGGGGCGTGTTGGTGCCAGATGGAAGTGTTGGGTGTGGGACAAATCTGGGACAAAACTTTTTTTGCTATGTGGGAGAATAGTTCGAAGGGAATCCACTTTAAATCCGGGTCTCACCTCTCTCCTTGAGCAACAGATCCAGGGCTTCATTCTGCTTCGTCGTCTTGTCAATGATCAGCGTGGGTAGATACACGTCTGCCCCAAAGTCTATGAGAAGCTGGATGTACTCCACCCCACAGCCATAACGCAGACACACCTCCAGCACTGTCTTCGGCTGCTTTATCCTGGCCAGCATCTTCTCGTCTGTGCAGTTGTAGTTGGGGTTGGCCCCGTGCAGCAGGAGCAACTTAAAGCCGTCCAGGTGTCCATACACAGCTGAGATGTACAGGGGCCCTCTGCACGCCGTGCTGCTGGAGGCCCACTCGGGCACTTTGGATCTGACGTCCAACTCGGCTCCAAAGCGCAGCAGCTCCCTGAGCACGTCCACGTCCCCCTCGCGGGCGGCGGTCAGCACCGGGGAGCAGTTGTTGTACTGGCTGCCGTTGGGGTCGGCCCCGGCCTTCAGCAGGGCCACTACGCAGTCGAGATGTTTCCCACTGACAGCTGTGAACAGAGGTGTCTGGGCCTTCACATCCAGGCTGTCGATCTGGATTCAAACACAAGAGAACACCAACATGGTTTGGCACTGGGAGACACAATCCCAGCAAACAGGGGTTTCATGATCTAACAACTACAAGTGAGATAGGAAGGTTGGTCTATTCAGGTGCCACTTAGGGCTGGGCACTGAAAACTTCGGCCGAAGGAACAGGGAAAAAATGCTGATAACGAGTGAGTTAAAAGCAGTGGTGGAATGTGACGAAGTATTTTTACTTCGTTGCTGTACTTAAGTACATTTTACGTATCTGTACTTTACTTAAGTGAAAATAATAGAACATACTTTTTACTTTTACTCCGTTACATTTTGCAGCTATTATCTATACTTTTACTCCACTACATTTCTCATTCTAAGATCTGCCTTGTTCTGACCAGTTTTACAGTGATTTTCATGTTCCATGTTTCCATTTTTTACACGTTTACAATTAAATAAAAGATTTAAAGATATAACATGTTGTCTTTATTGGTTTGGCTTAATGGTATTAACTTAGCAGATAATCCCTGGTAGATAACTTGTCATCCGCAGAATTGTAAGATAGAGGGTGAACAGTATTACAGAGGGTAAGCACAATAAGTACACCAACCTTTCCAATAAACAAATGTTGTTGCTTATAATTATTACTAGTATTGACATCTGTAGAGGCATGAGTATTACCAGTAGCTATATCTGCATTCTTTATTAAAATGGCAAAGCCTAGACATTGAGAGACAACCCATCACGTGAGTACTTTTACTTTTAATACTTAAAGTAAATTTAAAAGTAAGTACTTTTTACTTTTACTTAAGTAGGATTGTTGATGTAGTACTTTTACTTTTACTTAAGTACATATTTTCCTGGGTACTTGTACTTTTACTTAAGTACTAAACTTCAGTACTTCCTCCACCACTGGTTAAAAGGAACAAAAAACTAAACTAAAAGATGCTATAAGGCTGAACTACAGAGTTGGGTAATAATGTTGTTTGGGTTTGTCCCTACTAGTCGGTTATACTATTTATATTACAGTTGGTCATTTGATCGAAAGTTCAAATACAGATATAAGATAAGATGACTTAAACTATATTGGTCCGGGAAATTCAATGGTTACAGCAACGGATGAGGTACGCAAGAGAGCATCTGAAAGTATATGAGTATATAGTAAAAAAAAATTGATATCTTAGAAAACAAAATAGAAAATAAAAGCTAATATGGTATAAAAAAACAGAGATAAGGTAATAATATTGTTATATATACACATTTGACTACAAACTAAAATATTATTTGTAGAAAAAGTACTTGAGTGAAGTGCAGTGGTACAGGATGATTGCAGGAGGATGTAAACTATGTTTGTGTATTCAGCATGACATATTGAAATAGACTTATACATATGAATATATATATAGAGAGTGTTATGAGTTTATAGGTAGGTATGTTGTACAATGTGGATATATATAGTATAGAGTATAAGAATTCATAATAGCAGTTTTAGTGAATAAGTGGTATCATCCTAACCCTAACCCATAATAAGGGGTGCAGGAACAATGTGGGAAATGTTCATGTTTTTTAAATGAAATGTGTGAGGTTTGACAGCAGAATACAAATTTGATTATTAAATAGGATACTCACACTGCATTACACCCACCAGTGTCTCTAACCTGCCACCATCCACACCCACTCTCAAAAAATACACCTCATCTCCCTTCATCTGAAAACAAAATGCTTTCCTCATCTACCTCTCACCTCTGCACCGTGCTCCAACAGTAACTCCAGGCACCTCAGGTGTCCCAGAGCAGCAGCAGTGCGCAAGGGGGTGACCGGGACCCCCCACCCACTGCGAGCATTGATGGACCTCCTGTAACTCTCCTGAGAGAGGAGCTCGGAGAGCAGGGTCACGTTGTCGCTGCTCACGGCGTTGTTCAGGGCCTGACTCTGCTCGTTGTCCTCATCCTCCTCCTTGGGCTGCAGCAGGCTGAAGATCTTTGAAATGTCCATCAGACTCATGTTGACAGCTTGGCCCAGAACCATAATGTTAACCCCAGGCGAGAGCGAGTCAGAGGCCTTCCATCTGCAGTGACACAGAGAAGAGTTGATGCAGCCCAACACAAACAAGCTGGAATACTCTGTCATCTTGAGTTAATATTGATCGGCTTGGCTTTTACTTTAATATGAGTTCCAGGCATGACAACCAATGACAGCCTCCTTCAATGACCAGACAGTATCTCAAGCCAAAGCAGCTTGTTAACATGACACAGTATATACGGCCAATCACAGAAAACAGCCTTAAAAGCCAGAGCAGAATGAATTAACTACATATGAGAGAATTCTCCACACAAACTAAATAACATCCCTCTAAATGTCCACAGATATTGTTCAACAGAAACACGGCAATAAGGTTTGTGCCAACAGCCGCAAACTGGTAACAAGACACTTACCTCACCTCACTGCCAAATAATGTGAGTTAAGATGAGTTAAAAGTTAAACTTTTCAAAAGTCCATTATACGTCACGTGAGAGGAAAAAAAAATAGAAGGGAGAAAGCTCCTCCAAAGAGTTTGTGACGCTTGCACAGGAGCTGGGAGTTGTGAAAAGTGCAGTATCGTGTGTATGCATGTGTGTGTGTGCGTGTGTGTGTGTGTTTGTGTATTCGTGAACAGGGGGGAGAGGTCCTTCCTGGGGGTGTTGGGGCTAATTTTAGGCCACAGATGGGCCTGGCTAAACTTCCATTCTTGGAGAGTGAAGGCTCAGGTTTATAATTAGAAAGGTGATAGAAGTTTGACACGCCGCCTGTGTGACTTTGTCCTTCCCACTGTCCTGAGTAAAAACAAGCCGAAAAAAAGAGATGGAGACGTCCATGTTTCTAGTGTCGTTATTTACGGGGTGAGAAGAATTCATCATCAGAAGTTTCAAGTCAAACCAGCAGGTATTAGAGACAGAGCTGCGTTTTCTGTTTGGACGACTACGTCATTTAGTCTACAGTATTTGTGTCCTGTTATCACCCCAATTCCCTGATTCACACCAATGCTGCCATTTTTGTAAGTGTCAGCTGCGTGACTGTCAGAAACTTTGGAGGTGCAGCCAGCCAGCTGTTCCTCAGCCCCCCCCCACCCCCCCAGCCCCAATGTCTTCATACTGCACTGTGTGTGTGAGGGGTAGGCTGAGACACACCACATTCTTTCAGCAGATGGCACAGGAGGCCAGATTCTTGGCATTGTACAAATACACCGAGATGCTTTAATCATGAGCACAGAGACATGGAACAATTAGATGTAGACAAGCAGGGCAGTTTTCATGAGAACAGCACACGTGACAAAACAAGAACAATTAGCAATTGCAGTGCAGTAATTACATCTCTTTTATAGAACACATTTGTCAGAGTAAACACTACAGCAACCACAGGAAATTCAGTCTCCACTGATTTAATCATTAACACCAATAATCGCCCAACTGTGACGTATTCAAATGTTTCTTTGGGGGAAAAAAGCCAACTAAAATTAATTATGAATTTTACTTGAGGCTCTTTACATATAAATTTCAATAATAATTAACATATACCCAGCTGATGATGAGTCTGGTATTACCTACGCTCAGGAAGTAAACTGTCATTGCTGTTTTTCGTTTCATGAATACTCAAAAACTAGAGAAGAAACCTTATACTTCTGGAGCAGATTTAATTAAGGGGTCAGTTCTGGAATATTCAATTTTTTTTTCATATTATGAGATATCTGATTTAATTTATTTTAGAATTTTTCAGGAAAATAATTCAGAGATCTACTGAGAGGACTGATATCTATGTTTTTTAGCAATTTGGTGCAGCCTGATCGACTCTTTGACCTTGAATAGAAGAGGAATGGAATTGAATTTATTATCATTGTACAAAGGCAAGCAGAACAATATTAAATGTTTTACTTGGAGTGCCAGGCTTTTATTATTGTTAACGTGATTATTTTGTATTTCCTTCTGTAATTGTAACCCTTTGTTTTGTTATTGTGGAACACTACCTTTCGTGGAAAAGTGCTCTATAAATAATTATTACTTTGTCGTTGTTAAAAAAATTGTTATTTCTGAAAAAATGTGCAAATCTATAAAAAAATAAGATTAATTGGCGACAAAAAGCACAAACTCGTAAATATACCACCAATATATATGGGACCAATATATAATTTAAAGTAGTAGAGTGGACCTATTCATCAGTGGTATGTGTTGAGGGGCCATTCAAGTCTAACATTCACTATTATTTCAAAAAGGTTGCGAAACAAAACAGTTATATTACAGTGACGAAAAATATAAACATATACATATAACTTCTTAAATAAAACAGTTTATATATATATGGACATATAAATGTACGGTGCCCCTGAACACCCGAAAGATTATGTTTTTTTAATTTGTGCACATAAGTTATTATCTTGTAGGAGCAAGTTACTATCGTGTACATATCTAGTGGGAAAAAAGGTATTTATCTTGTGCGCACACAGAGTTAATATCTGCGTAGTAAAGACATGACGCTTTGAAGACAACACTAAGTTGTGTTTATAGCTTTTGAGAGTTTATTAATTTCTTAAGTAGTAATGTTGAAACAGCCCTCCAATTGGGCTGAGCCTGTTTTCCTTCACTATGCAAAACTTGATTTTAGATAATAGATAATAACTTAAAGCATAATCGACAACAAATTAATCTTTTGGTCCTTCAGAATAAATTAATAATCATTTTATTTTTAAACTGAACGTGCCCAAGCTATTCCCCTTCACGCGTATCTCTCAGCCACTAGGGGGCGGTAGTGATGCGCTGATGCCGCGGTAAGCAGCTGTTAATACAGTAAAAGAAGACTGGGTGTAAACAGCCTGAAGAAAAGACAACGCGCTGTTTGACTCTTATTTAAAACAGCGCTGAGTAAACGTTCCCAGTAGTTATGGTGCATTGTTGCCCTGGTTTCACAGTTTAACTGGTGAGAGACAACTCAAACACGTCCAGGGGTTGTGGTTCTACAAAATGGAGGAGGAGGAGGAAGCCCTGACGAGTTACTGCAGGGAAATGATTCGTCGTGTCCGACTCAAACAGCAACAGCAGCTCTGCTGTCCTGGAGGGGAGGAGGAGGAGGAGGAGAACAGGAGAGACGGACGTGCAGGAGGCCGCAGAAGGAGAGGCGGTGGAAGCCAGGTTGTCTTGGCCGGGGGAGAGATGGCAGATTACACAGAAAGTAACCTCCCCCTGTCGGACGGCACTAAACGACACAGACAACAACACTCCCTCGGTCTCGTGTGTCAAGGTCCCGAAGTTCGGTCCGTCCCCCTTCAACTCATCTCAATGCTGAGGCTCCAAACCCTCGAGGCGGATGAGAGGCGGGTCAGGAGGCGATCTACGTATGACTAACTCGATCCATTCTAACTGTGGAGCCCCTTTTCTCATCCCTGCTCTCTGTGATTTGTGGCAGGCTGCGGAGTTGGAGCTCCATGATCCCGCTGTCTGCAGCGCCTGTGAGCAGGAACAGGCTTCTCTGGCCTTGACCACTTTTATCTGGAGGAAGAAGACACAACTGCGCATGCAAACCCTGAAGGGCAGACTAAACACACGTTCGAGCTCCAGAGTAAGTGACTTTAAATCACGTTGGACCATCACGGTGTCCAGTATCCGCTGCCAGCTGGGCCGAGCAGATGATTTACACATCTCCCTTCTCGTTTGTAGGATCGTGCCGGTTGGATGAGTTTGTGCAAAAAATCTCCCAAAGTCATCAGATGCCCCTCACTGGATTTGGGAGGGACTACTTGGTGAAGATATGCGGGTCACAGCAACCTGGGGTTACCGTGGCAACCAGCGAGGAACGTGGAGTTGCCCTGGCAACTGATGAAATGAGGGGTCACTCTGACAAAAGCGCTACAGGAACTCATTTAGCAAGACCTCGCTGTCCTTTTCCAGACAGATAGCTGCAGACATGATGGGCACCGTATTAATATAATAAAAGTGACACCGTAGTGGTGGAGTCAGAAGTATTCCTTCCCCTTTCCTTTACACACACACACACACACACCCACCCTCAACCCAATCAACATTGATCCACATATTGATGCTGGCATTCTCAGTCGCCCTCCTCAACCACAACTGTCAATGTTCCCATCACTAGAGGAAGTATGTAGACTTTCAAAAAACAACACGGCAACAAGTTTAGTACAAAACACCCATTTATTTTCTCAACACTGTATTAAAGTTAAACACACAACACTATTCAGAGCAAAAGCCTGGACTTTTTGTTCACGTCCAGTTTCTGGTCACTTAAACACTGTAAACATTTAAAAACAACTCTGTGTTTTACTTTAACTTAGCAATTAAACCTATTAGACTCTATATTGGCACAAATAGTTCACAACAGACAGTTATGGAAGCCGCATGCATTAAAAATGAAGGAGGTACATTACAATATCTATAGCGACGAACAACAGTAACATGGTTGAAGATATTTGGACACTCAAGTGGATTTTTGCTTTATTGCAGGTACAATGTTTGGGGCTAGTATAGCTACGCTGGAAGTCACACAGCTACATATAAACACATCAAAAGCACTAATAAAAACAACATCAGATCCTCGATCAATCGTCGACTGGTCATCAACAAATTACTAAGAACAAGTTACTGTTAGACTGAATGAGGAAATTGCCCTAAAGCACACATCTCTTGCTTCAGCCGTGTATTGTAATGATCCTGGCTGATCAGTGTGTCGGACCAGTTCCATTTTAAACCCTATTGAAGCTCTACTCATCTGGCTTCCTCTTGGGCTTCTTTGGGTTGCGGGAGCGGCTCTTGGCTTTGCACAGCGGGCAGATGGGAGCATTACGATGGATCTGCTGGTGGCAGGACAGGCAGGCCTGGAAAGAGGGGAGGACATTTCAGTTACTCCACATTGTGTCACTTATTTGTGGTCTTGTTGAGATGAGAGAGAGCACCTTAGTCAGGTGGCATCTGTCATTGTGTAGTTGTTATTATTCATTGAAATTTAGGGTGCGTTTGTTTCTTACAACTTTCTCCATGCATGGCACAGTAAGGCGCTTGTTAAATCTTGGAAGGGGTTTTACTAAGCAGCTGCTTTCAGGCATACACCGATCTCTGGGTAATCTGAAACTATCATTCTCCGGGCTGTCTCCTGCAAGCCCCCAAGTTTAAACTAGTTTACTATTGTCTGAATGACCCCATGTGAATAGTCGGAGGATTAGCCGTGGACATAAAACTGGAGGGAAAAAATGGCTTATTTACACATTATGCCCTGCCTCTGCATACTACACAGCCCCTGGTCTGAAAGCTCTGAACATTTTTCTGGTGTAGACGTGTCTGACTGGAAAGTCTCCTGCTGATTCTTACACTATAAATTAACCCAGAAATTATTGCTCTTTCAGCGAGTCAAACCTTCCACTTACTAGTCAAACCTGAACAACTACTGCAGCCATTTTTTGTCAACAGGAGTAATACCTTCATAGGTGGAGGCTGCTGTCTGAAGGTGGCTGTCTGACGGGCGTCTTGCTTCCTGGACACCTGGAGCTGTTGTGCCGCCGCTGCAGCAGCAGCAAGGGATTCTGGGATGGCAGGCTCGTGCGGCTCCTTCTGCCACTCCGCTTTCTGCTTCTCAAAGTAGCTGTTGTAAGCCAAGACAGAAGGAAACCTGGTTAGATGTGATTCTCACTAAGAGCTAATGATCTCATTGTAGCTGATATTGTCCCGTCTGTGTTGAGCAACTGTGAGCGAACGTGGTGCGCGTGTTTGTGTGTGTGTGGGTGTTGGTGGGGGGGGGGCTGGGAATGAAATGTGGCCTTGGACTTAATGCCTGGCTGGCTCGTTTTCAAGAACTAAAAAAAAAGTGATATCCTATTTCATTATGCACTCTGGTTTCTCTCAGAATAGGCTGGTGATAGAGCAGAACTTTGAGCTTTAAAGAACAAATCTCCTGCTTTGTATTTCCTGTGACCACAACCCAACAAAGCATCGCACATGAAAGCCTGGTTCCAAGCACCACATTAACACCTGACTTTACAATAATTCAGTTTATTTGATATGGGTTCTATTGTCCTTCTCGTTATGAGGAAGGATTTCATTTTAGATTTTTTTTGCCATTACTGAGGTGTAGATTGCTCCATTTTGTGCTGATATATCACTTTCACTGAGCAGCTTGAAATGTACCCAACACTCTACAGGCCTGTGAGGTGTGACTTAATTTTCTCCAAAGTTGTTCCATCACACCTTGTAATACAACTGCAGTTGGCACTATTACTATTAGATAAAATGAGCCTGGAACAATTTGTCTGGCAGCACGATGTGACTGATAGTTTTAGCATCTCCCCAGGCGCCAACGTAAATCTATCTCGGCGATGAGCTCCGTTTACCGAGAAAGAAACCGACCATTGAAGATCAACGGTGATAAGCCACGACGTTCTGACGCACTCATAAATGCAGGGAACATCGAGGTGCACACCGCAGAGAAGGGGAACACAAGACGACAACCACCTGGCCAGAAATGAACTCATCATCCAGGCTCCACTAAGCACAAAGCCAAATTGAGAAGCCTGCCTGCCAACAATGTCGTCGGCATTCAGAGCAGCATTGGCCCAGCTCAATTTTTTTTTTATGGTTCAAATTAAATCCAGGTGAGAGGAAAATGTCAAATATTGACAGACGAATCAATTAAGTTAGGGAGCAGGGGAATAAAATAATGATAAATAAATTTTATTTGAACTATATCAGTCCTGACAACGATATAAAAAAGTAATCCTTTGAGCTATTAGAGAAAGAGCTTTTTGAATCCAGTCTCTAAAGAAGTTAAGTATCACTACTGCTCTGTCAAGCAGGACATTTCACTCTGTTTTTAATAGCTTCTAATAACTCATCAAAAGCAGCAAAAATGAACAATTGAACACAGAGATACCTAAAATGACAAAACAATTGAGTAGACAGGCTTTATGACCTGTACTGCAGCCAGCCACCAGGGGGGATCGAGGCAATACCGCTTCCCTTTTGGGGAGCTCTATCTTTTGATACATTCTATTATATCTAGTCCTACAGACACTGCAGTATTGATGTTCAAGTCAAAGTTTTCAGATATTTGCTGCTTCTGTTAACAACTAAACATTAAAAATGTAATTTGAGGAATAGCATCAATGTCCCGCTTGCTTCAGATAGTGCTGTGGCCATAGACATCTGCCCAACATCCTGAAAGGATCAATGATTTAAAAAACATCACACAAACCATTCAGATTGTTCAAAGATGCCCATGCAGTTAGCTCATAATATAAAATGAGGAGCCTTACGTCCAAACTGCATTAAATTTAAATTCTCCCTCACCCCTTTGGCTTTGCTGCATTTCTCCGTGACTTGAGATAAAGATACACTGTGTCATCTGCAGTCACCAGCCTTACAAACAACTAACTGGTGAGAGAGAGCAGGGAACCACCCTCGCCCTCGACATCTGAGCAGTCTGATCTGAACATGTGATCAGAGATTTGTCCGTTGGGCCGTCGTCCCAGATTCTCATGAGCTACAACAACCCTAACACCTCCTCAGCTTCCCCCAAAGCCTCTGGTTACGCTTCTACACCATCCAATAGAATACCCCACTGCTGGGATATGTACCATCCATCGGAAATTCAGAAAAACGTTTAATTGTTGTTATAAATCAGGATTTGATAACTCAGTTACTATTGCACAATGTTGCACTGATTTGTTCAAACTGTTGTTTCATTGTCAAGGCAGGACTCTGCTGAATGCTTTGCCCCCAAATGTTTGAAACAAGCCAAAGTTTAACTCCTGCCTCCAGCTATCACTGATGGTTATGTTAATATCCCCAGTCATGTTGTTTCAGATGGTTATGCTACAATCTGTTTGCACTAGTAGAAGCTGCAAATTGATCAGTGCACTTTAGTGTCTCTGTTATCCTTTTGAGGTTATATTGCGGTATATTCTTTGGAGGATGTTTTTTAACTCTAACTGCATTTCAATCTATTTTCAGTATAACAGAACACCATAATCATACCATTCGCAGTTGCATCTCCATCTTGATCAATTTAACTTCCTGTTATAACAAGTTGGACTTAATTAAATGATGGTGCCATTGTTTGAGTGGAATTTTCTCAACCTTAGAAAGTCCCTCTGAGAAAATACAAGTTCAAAATGAACAGGAGATAATTTCATATAAATAAAGAAATCCCTGCTTTAATCACACACAAAAAAGAACCAAAATTTGGTCTAAACATTAGAGAGATTTACTTAACTCCTTGAACAAGAAAAAGACTATTAATAGGCATAATACAACATTTATATTTAATTCTACTCCCTATTGTGTCTGAATCTATCTTCCTCCAAGCTCTGACATCCAAACATGTCTTTTTAATTATTTAATTTATTAGGGAACAGGCAAGACAGATGGGAAATGTGGGGAAAAAGTAAGGGAATGACGTGCAGCAAGTATCCCAGCCGACCAGGCGTCTCTGTTGTGGACTCGCAGTGAGGATGTGGTATTCGTCCTAACCACTCTGCTATTGGGTCACTCCAACCACCAAATATTTCTAACTTTCTCACATAAAATGAAAGACATCTGATTTCCTGCTCCACTTTCTTGGCTGATACTCCCCGTCCTCATTGAAATACAGCAAGTTACAGTCGGAGGATTATCTCTGTTGGGTGATGTTTCTTCTCTTCAATATGAGCCTGCTTTCCAGCTCAGTCAACATGACATCAACCAAATTCCTCTTTCTAAATTATGCAACAGCCAGAATAGTCTCTGTCCTCTGGTTGGTCAGGGTTGCTCATGTGCAACCCTTGCTAAATAAGTGATCAGCAGGGTTTCACACAGACCTGTTTTACTTCTACCTTCAAACGCTCAAAGCTGTGAATAATAATAACACATCAATAACAAATAGCCAGTTTTGAATCTGTTGTTTCTGAAACACTGTGACAGACGCTGTTGTAAACGATATCTCACCGTGTGGCGCTGCAGCCTGATGCTGATTGAGCGGCTCAGTTGACGTTGAGCAATTTCTTACAGACGACCAAATTATTATTAATAGATTGATGCAATGGGTCCACATAGAAAAAGGGCTATACTGAGGCGGTTATCTTTCAATGGATGGAATTTCCAACAATCTGTAAATGGGTTCATTGTCAGTAACTAAGAAGTTACTAATCACACATGGTGTGCCACAAAGCTCCTTTCTGGGACCCCTTTTCTATGCAGTTTCCAGAAATAGTATTTATTACAATATTTATAAACCGGAAATATTGTAGTGAGTAATGGCAATCTTCACCATACAAATCATTGATAAAACGAGATTTCTAATCCATGGATTTCAGCTGCAAATGTGTCATCCTCTCATAAACTATCAACAACTTTGGCTGCTCACCAAAATGTTTGTTCAGTTGGATGTCTGGAGGAATCACAATGTCCTAGTGACCCAATTGAGATCTGACTGAGTAACTGGAGCATGTTGATTCCTTCTTCGTTTTCCTCACACATAATCATTTACTCTGACAGTTCATCTGTGACATCTTAAACTTTTGCCCTTTTGACACATCTTCTCCTGCTTAAGGAGCCCTTAATTTATAGGCCAGTGGACCTGTTGGTCTCTGTGGAATGGGAGTTTGATGCTAAGAACCCATTTTCACCACTGAATTTACTTCCACTGTGACAGCAGAACATGATCCACCAGCCTTCAGAAAGAACTGCAATAAACAGGCACTAGCCTTGTAACATAATGAAGCTAAAAAATAACCCACAATGTAACACTCTCTCAATCACTTAGGTCACAGTGGTACCCTCTCCATTTAAAAAGAATATCCTTTGTGATGATTGGTTAGCACGAAATATTAGACAACAGGTCATTTTTAAGACCCAAGTTTCAGTAAAAATGACTGTCTCAGTGAAGGGCTGTAAGGTATCCCCTGTCTCCAGAGCAGCAGAGAATGCAGCTCAGAAAACCCTGTTTTCTTTACTTGTATTTGTGCGTGATGTGGTTTTTCTTGTTCATGTGAAAAAACATGTCGGCAATAAAGCTAAACTGAAAACTGTTAGGTGAATCTTATACATGGTGAAAAATATATCTTTCATTTGTCATCAACAAATGGCTGTGACAACATCTATGTTAACATTTTATAACACCTAAACACATAATACATGTTTGTAAATGCACCATGAACTGCATCAAGCCAAAAAGAGCTCAAGTGTGCCTCGTGTGGGTTTTGTGAATATGTGCGTTTTGTACGTGTGTCTACTTACTCCAGGGAGAGCTTCTCCTCTTCTTCGTTGAGGTTAGGGAGTCTGTGTAGGCCTAAGGTCATCCTAAGGGCATCGACATGCTCCTTCAGAGGTTTGTACTCATCATGCAGGCGGCGAGTTGTTTCTAGCAGTTTATTCAGGTCATTCTCTGACTGCTTGATGGTGCTCTCCATCTGAAAGGACGGGAAAAGGTACTTCAGAAACACACAGCATCATATACTCAAGATAAGCTATTTGTTGTGGCCTACACAGTGGTAGTGGTAATAATATACAGTTGAATTTGCATCCACAATATATTTAGTTAAGTGACGCTGCTCATATAGAACTATTGTCAGTGTTGCTGATGAGATTTACTTGTTTTTAAACTCGACTGAGATTTCAGTCTCACTTCCTCTACGGATGCTGCTTTCCTCTGTATGTCACCCACCACATTGATATCTGCATGGATGAGCCGCAGCTCCTCCACATGGGCCATTTTCTCCTGCAGAAGCAGGTCCATCTCCTGCTTGTACTCTTTGAGGTGCTTCTCCTCGGACTCCAGAGCCTCAAACTCGACCTTCAGACGGGACTTGATCTTCTGCATCTGGACGGTCTTGTTCCTGCAGCCGGGAGTCACAGACAAACAACAGCAGCCGTCCGGTTATCTCCCACACAGTTATGAATATTGATCAGACTGAAAACAGAGAGCGAAATCTAAACCACCACACATCATTCTCCATCTGTTGTGCACCACTTTGGATTTATTTTTTGTGCAAAATGTGTATAGCCACAACAGATGTTCTGCATTAATCCATGAAGTGCAAAGCCCAATTACACAAACAGTGACTTAATACATTCTGTTACCCAGTTATTATACTATCGTTGCAGAGAAGACATCAGGGTAAACAAACACCCGTCTGCCTCCGCTGCTAAGTGAGTTAATGACAGACCGCTGAGCTCGCTAGCTAACATGCTAGCTCAGCCACAGCAACGATTAGCGGCGCACATCTGGCGTCTTTTTGTTGATACACATCTGGATTGTGGATGAATGATCCGAACACGCACCTTAGCTGAGATACATCTATTATTTCATCTGTGGCAAATTCTTGGCCACCTCAGCGACGACATGCGAACACAACACAAGAGGAGCAGGAGCCTATAAAAGCAGCAATGTTAGCTCCTGTTCGCTAGCACCGTAACAAAGCGAAGCCCAGGGGCTCGTTTCTTGGCCCGGCTAACGTTCGCCGAGATAATGGACCCGGGACGTGTCTAACACCTGGAGAGCATTCATTTCATCCCGAGTCTTACCGTATGTCCAAGATGTTCTCTAACTTGCACATGATTTCCTGTTCGTCCGCCATGGTGTAGCGGTCCCTGGTCGATCAGCTGGCCACGGTGCTCCCCTTGTTCATTAAAAACACAATGGGCCGGGTGAGCGCGCACACAAGCACGCGCCCGCAATGTGAAACCGATGTGTGACACCGTGGCTACGTGTGATGATGACACGCACGCACGCACGCACACACACACACACACACACATAAAAACACAGTATCTATTGTCTCCATGGGTTAACCCTAACCCTAACTCTAAACCTAACCCTTAACCTAAACCTACACCTTACCTTAATGTAAAACTGTCCTTAACCTTACCCTAAACCTTAACTTGGACGTAAAATTAATCATAAGCTAATGTTAACATAACCCAAAACTATCAGGACCCGGGGCAGGTGGTGAAACAAATAAGTGAAGTTACAGTGAGAGGCCTATCACAAGGATGAAATACTCTAAGAATATAACGCAACTGAAAGTAGAAGTAGAATAGTCCTTGTCGGTGCTCAGTGGCTCGAAGTATTTTCCTTTGGTCTATATTAGTGCTGCATTCCATAAGCGTATGTTACACACATACATACACATTTTCATTTCTGTATTTGGCCCGTTCCTTCTTGAGATCACAAGAGAACTCTGATTTACAAGCACATGCATCATTCAGTATTACATCTACAAAGGGACAAAGAATTTTTGTCTCTCGTGTTACAGCATGAATAGCAGGCCAACGACCAAACACACCACCCCACCGGCCACAGAATTACTGTATGCCATAACAACATATGCTTAAAACATTAACTGGGAGGATTATTAGATTAGCAGGAAGTGCTGGCACCTTCACCTCTACTGGAACATCAGGATCTGATGAGTAACTGTTAACCCCTCTATAAAAAGGTTTGGGGGACACAGACCTCGTCCAGTTCCTACGTGAATGATGTGCAGTCAAAACTTTAATTAAGGATAGTGGGAAAAGTGGGCAGCAAAGACGGAGGCGAGTCTGTCCACAGTGCGGGGGCCTCTGGCTGCCATTGGATTAACTAAGTGAGAAATACTTGGGAACAATACAATGGTCCTTTCTCATTCAGTATAATCCTTGTCGGTATTGCAAGCAGTTTCATATGACTCTGCAGAGAAAAGGCTTCTACAAGCACCTCTCTCAAGAAGTGTTTCGACTAGAGATTCAAAAAATACAAATGTCAACTGTAAGTAAATATCTTTCATTGTTTATCGCTCGGTTTCACCATGTTTCATATCTGGTAACTGTATAGTAGAGCTTGAATTTTGTGAACCTACTCTGTATTGTAATGTATTACTGTGAGACGGCATTTGCCTGTTGTTCTTGTACCTGAAGATGTGTTTCTTCGAGCAAAGTATATGAAGATGTTTCTAATTTGTTGTGTTTGCATTCCTGGATTCTTGTAAAACGTAATTGTTAAATTTGCTCTTCTTTTCTTCAACAGCTAGATTTTCCAATGTAGCACATTATGGCTATTACTGTTATTAATATTTAGGATTTATAGGCACTGATGGGGGGGCCTCATGCTCAATAAATCTCAGGAAACCTCACAAGGAGCGGAGCAAACAACATGTCCTCTAAGTTGCTCTTTTTTCAGTTTATAGCAACAATTGCAAATTTGTGTTTTGCTTTTAAATGCAAGAATAACCTGAAGTGGGTGTCACTGATTTCCCCCTGTTAATTTTATAGTTATGCATCATGGAATAAAACCCCCATGTTCATGGTTAAGTCTAAAATATACTATGGGCTTCATTTTTTGATTGTAGTCCCCACCAACCTCTTGCGATTGGATGCTCCTGGTTGAACAGAAGAATGTAAGAAAACCTTCTTTTTGGTAATTTATGCTGTAAAAAAAAGCATTTAGCATTGTTTCAGAACAAAGAAAGTTGTCACAGAATCCGTAGTGCTCTCTCTCACTCAGTTGTTGGTCTGCATGCTCCTTGATGCTTCTCCAGTGACACAGATGAATGAACAGCAGGGATGTATTTTCCTCCTGTATCTCAGTCTGCATGTTTTCTCTGGTAGATAAATGTTCGGGTTACAACCATGGATGCTGAGCTGGAGTTTGCCATCCTGCCCAGCACGACTGGCAAACAGCTTTTTGACCAGGTACGCTGTGCTCTACAATCAAACAGGCACTTTGCCAGGGATGAAATATGTACTTACTCGCACTAATTACCATGTTTAGATAGTGAAGACCATCGGGCTGAGGGAAACCTGGTTCTTTGGCCTCCAGTATCAGGACAGCAAAAGCTTCTCCACATGGCTCAAGCTGAACAAGAGGGTGAGGGGAAAAGTTTTTGCATGTGCTCGACATCTCGCAATGTGCCATAGCCCGACTCCCCTGATGGCTGAATATAAATGAAGATGTTGGTTATGGTTTTGGTAATGTAACCGTACACCCCATCGAGGCTAATTAGTATCCATTTCTTTACTTCTGCAATCCCAGGTGACAGCTCAGGATGTGAAAAGGGACAACCCTTTGTTGATTAAGTTCAGGGCCAAGTTTTACCCTGAGGATGTCGCCGATGAACTGATCCAGGAGGCAACGCAGCGCTTATTCTTTCTGCAGGTTGGAGATGAGCACACACACACTATACAAGAATACTGACGTTTTTCAAGGGAATTGTATTGTAGGGGAAACTGGCACCCTGATACATTAGATCGTAATGATTTGCTTTCCCCATCATTCCAACAGAATTTCTGAATTATACTCTGAACCATACTAACCATCCATGTTCTTACATTTTTTTAAGTTAAGTTTACATCAACATAACGTGATTAATCTAGACAAAAATATCCAATCTTAGTTAAGTGATTATCACCATGTAAATGGTCTGTTGTCTTGTGCAAAAGTAACAGTGAAAGTTTAGATCCAATGACAAATAGTCAATCTCAATTAAAACAAATGGTGAACATGTCTTAACGACCAGTGGGGGTTCCACGATGAGTCGTGCAGATCCTCGCTAATCCTCATGGGTTTTCCATTAGGGAGTACATGCAAAAAAAATAAACACCAAAACACAGCGACGAAAGAAATATTGGGATCCTTCCCTTACATTAGTGTGCCAATACGACCAGGCGTACACATCCTGCATAAAAGTAAAAGTGCTTTCGAAGCTAAATTTAAGTCAATGCATTGTTTTTGTCCTTTTGAGTGATATCGTATTACATTTAAAACAAGATGATGATGAATATTTAATCATCAGTGTGCATGCAGCATTTTATTGTTGGAGCTGCCGGTAGTGCAGCTAATATCTGCTTTATTTTTTATTTTTTTAAATCACAATGAAATATGACCCTGACTACTAGATGCTGGTTTAATCTTTAACAGTGTTTTGTATTTCAAAACACTTTTTAAATTATCCATTGTGTGAAATCTTTAACTTTAAGATAACTAGTAAGTAGAGCTGCCAAATAGATGCAGTGGAGGGGAAAGGACACATTTTCCATCTGAAATGTAGTAGAGTATGAAGTATAAAGTGGCATAAAATGGAAATACTCATGTAAAGTACCAGTCAATTTCCATCAAGATATAGGATTTATTTTTTTGTTTTCCAAATTACCAATAACATGATGTAACAGAAAGGAAACAAGTATAACAGATCTTCCTGTATTTTCTGTGTTTTAAGGTAAAAGAGAGCATCCTAAACGATGACATATACTGTCCACCTGAGACTGCAGTCCTCTTGGCCTCATATGCGGTGCAGGTCAAACATGGTGACTACAGGAAAGACTATCACGTACCGGGATACCTGACTAAAGAGAAGCTGCTGCCCCAGAGGTAGTGAGCCTTTGTGCATATTGATGTTAACCAAAGGTCACCTTAATTCCAGTATCAGTCACCTGAATTCTAACTGATGTGTCCTATTCACTGTTAAAACCAGGGTTTTGGAGCAGCACAAACTGAATAAGAATGAGTGGGAGGAAAGAATCCAGGTGTGGCACCAAGAGCACAAGAGAATGCTGAGGTACTGCACTCGTACTTTCCTAAAGAAAAGTGGTGATATCATAATTTGGCAAAAAAGTTGGTCCATACTTCATTAACCTATTCCTCACCACAGAGAAGATGCCATAGTGGAGTACTTGAAGATAGCCCAGGATTTAGAGATGTATGGGGTGAACTATTTCAGCATCAAGAACAAGAAAGGCTCAGAGCTATGGCTGGGAGTGGACGCCCTGGGTCTCAACATCTACGACAAAAAGGACAAGTATAAATGCACATCTATCTATGTATGTCTGTCTTTGTCAAAGTGGTTTAGAGTCAATGCCCAGTAACTGTGAGCGTTGCATGCATGTATGTCATTGTTTATACATGCTAATGACATGGCTCTAGAGATGACAACTAATCAGCCGGTTGGTTGGTTGGTTTTGGACTATAAGAATGATTTCCATGAAATGTTGTTCCTGCAAAATGTTGGTGAACTTGACATTTTTTGTTTTCTACTGAAATGTTTCAACAATTACTGGATGTCAGACAATGAATCCTATTGACTACTGACATATTTTCTCTAGTGACACCTACAGGTCAACCATCAACATCCAGAATGTGTACAGATATGATTTTTGGTCGGTGAATCCTAATGAATTTGGTGACTCATCAACTTTTCCTCTCTTGATAGATTGATAGAAAGATAAAGAGATAGATAGGTAGGTAGATAGATAGATAGATAGATAGATAGATAGATAGATAGATAGATAGATAGATAGATAGATAGATAGACAGATAGATAGATAGATAGATGAGGAAGTTGAAAGATGACATTTTTGGGAATAAAATTCGCCGCATTCACACAATTGGTGAAAGACATTTCTTAACTTCATGCTCCAACCATGCAAAGAACATGCTAGTGATACCACACTGTGGACCTTACTGTGATTCTAAATCATACCATTGTTTTATAGGATGACCCCGAAGATTGGCTTCCCCTGGAGTGAGATCAGAAATATTTCCTTTAACGACAAGAAGTTCCTCATCAAGCCAATCGACAAGAAGGCTCCGGTATGCCATAACATAATTAGTTATCCTTAATATTGATTGTTTTGCAGCAGTTCTTATGTTTACGAAGCGTTTCATTCCATGAAATAAAGCACGTCTTTAGTGCTGTCAGGTCATATTATCTGGTTATTTCGTGGTAAATTTGCTATTTTTCCGACGCACTAATAGACAGAAAAATTCCCAGAATACTTTATCAAAGATTGACCAATTCATATTTTCCGCTGTAGCTGTAATTAGTAGGTGTGAGAGAATCCTACATCCTTATTATTGACAGCGACTGGTATTTGAGCTCATTCACGAACATGAGTATAGCCTCTCAGTTTTCTTCCGACCGCAAGAAAGAATCCAAATGTTTAAGAAAAAAAAAGTAATTCAATTCCCCCAAAACTGAATTATCCCTGGAGGTTATTTAAGCCAATACTTGAATGTAAAACAGATGTGATTTTGATTATGTGTAATAAATAAAACCCAGGGCGATCGCTACTTGGTGGTTTTATTTTGTGTTGCAGGACTTTGTTTTCTATGTTCCTCGTCTTCGCATCAACAAACGTATCCTTGCATTGTGCATGGGAAATCACGACCTATACATGCGCAGACGTAAAGCTGACACCATCGAGGTGCAGCAGATGAAGGCCCAGGCCAGGGAGGAGAAGAATAAGAGACAGACAGAGAGGTGAGCATAAAGATGAAATTATGTAGGATTTTAGAGACTAAGAGT
The DNA here is from genome assembly GCF_947347685.1 of Pleuronectes platessa. Lineage (NCBI taxonomy): Eukaryota > Metazoa > Chordata > Actinopteri > Pleuronectiformes > Pleuronectidae > Pleuronectes > Pleuronectes platessa. The sequence goes on from NC_070633.1 coordinate 10,858,381, forward strand.
TTACAGTCTGTTCTCTCTGCTGTAAGAAATAAGTGTGAGGCGATACAGCGTTTTCTAAGATGTGTATTTATGCACAATTCTCTTGTCAGGGCTCTGCTTGAGAGTGAGAAGAAAAAGCGAGAGAACGCCGAGAAGGAAACAGAGAAGATTGCCCGCGAGACTATGGAGCTGATGGAGAGATTGAAACAGATTGAAGTGCAGACAAAGAGAGCTCAAGATGGTTGGTTAACTTTGCGGATATACATTTTTCTTAACTTGATTTATATTTTCGCTGTCCCTAACCCTAACCCTGACATTAAAATAATGGTTTTTGCTTGTGGAAATATGAAGGCAGTATCGCGTTAAATGTGTGTTGGATGCGTGTGTATGCGTGCGTGTGCATTTCAGAGCTGGAGGAGCAGACACGGAGGGCTCTTGAGCTGGAGAAGGAGAGGACAATTGCCCAGGAAGAGGCTGAGCGCCTGGACAAGGACCGACAAGCTGCTGTGGAAGCTAAAGCAGCCCTGCTACACCAATCTGAAACCCAGATCAAGAACCAGGAGAGCTTGGTACTCATGCACTACACATTGGCATTTCAATTTATTAATTCAATTACAAGGAGTCAATTGCACAGATATTATTTCCAAACCCCTTAAAAAACTAAAATCTAAGTTTAGCCAACGAAGGCCTCATTATGTTACATTTACATAAAGTCCAATGATCAAGTCCTCAAAGCTACAACCAAACGGTCTAGTTATGATGTCACTACATTTAATTCTGCTTGATAGTAAAAGTATTTTACCTTGATTAGGTTTATATTTTCAGCTACAACTGATTGAAATGAACCTAAGCTGTGATGCTGCATAATAACTCACATAAGCACACACTGACAGATAGAGCACATTGACCTTATATCAGAAGCACTCTTTCCTCTCTTCCAATTTGTGTGACTGTGTGTGTGTGTGTGTGTGTGTGTGAGTGTGTGTGTGTGTGTAGGCCACTGAGCTGGCAGAGCTTACCTCTAAGATCTCCCAGCTGGAAGATGCCAAGAAAAAGAAGGACGAGGAGGCGATGAGATGGCAGAAAAGGGTGAGAATTAATCAAAGAACCACAAGAGAGATAAAGGATGAATCAAACATGAGCAAAGAGGGATGTGTGACACTGCTTGAGTGTTAAACCCAGGTAAACCACAGATAAGAATATCACTCGACTTTCCAGCGGTGACAGTATGAATTTGGTCTCTGTCCCATATAGTCAACTTTAGCACCATGAGAAGAAAGGAACAAATGATACATGTATATGTTAAACCAGTATGGGCGCTTTTTGCATGAAATGCCTTGAAGTTTGTTTCCAGGTAAAATGACCTCACAGCAGAAATGCAACAGTGTGAGCAGTATCACAACTACAGTGACGAAAATGATCACGTATTATAATTGTTTTCAATAAGTTTAATATTTGAATAATATATGTATTCTCAATAAAAAATATGAATCTGGCACCATATAACACCGTATCAAAAGTGCATAATTGACATTGAAGAACAAATACTTTATCGGGCAAAAGAAGCTTTTAGCTTTAAAATGAAAACCTCCCGTAATGTAAAACTTTAGAGGACTTCATCAAATGAGCCCTTAAAAACAACACAATCATTATGAACATAGTATCTGTGTGAAAGAACATTGCAACCATATGTGAACTTACCAGATGACAGATGGTGATGACTTATTAAATAACGACACAAAACAAGCGGAGCGGAGGAGAGAAAGATGACAACTTGTCACATTGAGTTCAAACAAAAACCCTGAGAGTCTGGAGTATTTTTTTAAACCCATGCAATTTGGCAAAAGTTGATGCTAACAGTTGCTAGCAATGGCCAGAGCACCGGCACCTTATACTGTTAGAGAACCGACCAAATCCCCACGGTAATCATGCTAATTAAAGATTGAAAAAGTACAACTAACCGTCAGGAACTTTACCACGGTTTAAAGTTTCATCCTTACCTCATAGTTGTTTGGTCTTCAAAGGTATACTTTTGGTATCCCGTGTTTCAATCATATCTAGAGGGCTTCTGGCCCTTTAATATCCAACCACGGCGCTTCACTGAAAGTCATGTGTGTTGACAGGCGATAATGGTTGAAGCTGATTTGGAGCGAGCCAAAGACGATCTGCAGACTAAACTCATAGGTGTCCACATTCAGGATTCTGTCCACTCCCATGAGCACGACGAGACAGACGAGAGCAGCGCAGAGGCCAGCGCTGAGCTGACTTCCCCGGGCATGGTCCGAGACCGCAGCGAAGAAGAGAGAGTCACAGAGGCTCAGAAGAACCTGAGACTGCAGAAAAACCTCAAGGTAAGGTGAAGTGAATACAGTATGGTCAAATGTCTTGTTTTAACGACTTGTTGTTCTCTTACTCTCTTTGAGTCAGAGTTCAAGGTCAGTTGGAGATAAGCAGCCCTGGAGACGCCCTTGAGCTTTTAAGTTTGCACAGAAAAAAATCACAAAACATCTTCAATATTAAAATTTGATGGTTCAGTACATAATGCTTTCTTGAACGTGCAACTGAATGCGGAATGCTGAGGTCAACGTGTCTCTGCACATCGGCATGTTCTCTAATGGACTTTAATAGCTCCAACAAAACAGGGCATCCCTCTTCTCTCTTTAAATAAAAAGTCAATTTTATTTTAGCCATGCTGAATTAAAGGCCCACTGCAGTCCAGACTGAAGCATGTTTGGAACTACTGGATTGATATGATTTTCTTTTTGGGACAATATTGGTACCCAGGGGATGACTCCTTTCCTCTAACGCAACGCTTTGCGATTTCCGGTTTGTCTTATCAACTGACACCTTAGGACTGACTGTAATAACAATGGTCATCTAAAAAATACATGTTCGTTTTTTGGGGGTCTGTGATAAAAAAACCATCAGCAAATCATCTGGTCCCTTAGCAAATGTAAGCATGTTCACCCTGCGAAAACAAAATGGAGAATATGATACCTGCAGAATGTAAGCCTTTTAGCATTGCCATTGTGAGCATGCTAGCATGAGAGCATGCTAACATTTGCATTTCACCCACCTGTGGTGTTGTTTTAGTGATGGTAATGTTGGTCTGTCTGGCGGCTGATTCATCACTCCAAACTGAAACACCTCGATAAGATGGATTCCCTTGAACTGACATTCATTGTCCCCTACATTGATTGTATACAATGATGACGCTTCCATCTTGCGCTTTTGGAGTCAAACTCGGCGCAGTAACAATCGGGGATAGAATGAAGTCTGATAAGAACTATCTAAAACCATCATTGAGAACAATGTATTTTAGGTGCTCTTTGACGTTCTAGTATATGTCCCATCTGTTAACATAGAGGAGGCGGGATTTATCACCTGCACTGCAGACAGCCACTCAGTGACAATCAAGACACTTATGCCTCACTTTTGAGGAGCTGTATTGTCGTGTCATGTTTTAAAACAATCTATGAGCCTCACAGGAACAACCCTACTGACTTTGGAGATTTTAGCAGCACAATCATATAATGTTCCATATTTTACAACCATCAAATACATCCTGTGAATTTGTTGCTCAAAAATGTTCCTACAGCTCACAGACCTCCAGTAACTGAGTAAATATTACCCAAATATCAAAGTCTGCATGTTAACACTACCTCTGCGAGTAAGCTTCAGCTCAAAGCAATGTTGTTAATGGGGTCAAGTTCACAGGGTCTCATCTTGTTTCCATTCAACAAATCAGATTTTTATCATCTAGACTTAAGACTAAAGCTGCCATCCTGTTGCTGTTGTTTGTTTTGAGATGTGTGTCCCTGTTGACACACTCATATCAGCAGGTTTGACTCTGCTGTAAAGTTAATTGCAGCCAAAACTTGTGTTTCCCTGAGAACTCAGAGCACTTTGAATAATTTAACATTGTTGCGCATACTTTATCGCTCTGCTTTTTTCATTCAAGTCGCAAATCCCATACAGAGCGGGGTCTATTAGAAATAGATCTGATAGAAATGTTGTCTCTATCTCACAGACAAAAACCAGATATGATGTTGCATGGAGGACTCAACAATAAAACGGGCTTAATAACGGTGGACAATAGAGTTTTTTCAGATGGGGATTGGGGGGGGGGAGTGCGGCGGTGAGGGGTAAGGCTTTTGAATAGTCTGGTAAGAAGATTTCATTCACTGTGTCTGCGCCCTCTTTCAGTTCCTGAGCACTGAGCTGGCTGGAGCTGTGGACGAGAGCAAAAAGACGCCCAATGACCTGATCCACGCCGAGAATGTGAAGGCGGGCCGCGACAAATACAAGACCCTGCGTCAGATTCGCCAGGGCAACACCAAACAGCGCATTGATGAATTTGAGTCCATGTGAGACAGTCTGTTTTTTTTAGGCCTGGAATCGGAGAGATAATGAGTTGGACACACTTAGAGAGTTTAAGAAGTCTAGTTGCAGACAATTACTTACTGTAGGTGGTAAATTAAGGTGACGCAACCATCTGACATTGAATATTATATTGACACCATGGTTTGATGCCTTGTCCGTGATTTTATAAAACCTTCAATAGAGCACAATTACATCCACCAAGGCCAAACAATCCTATACATCTGTCAATTGACTATTGGTATTGTGTAACTTCATTGGTTGCAAGTTGAATGCAATTCTGATGTTTGCATCACTAAATACTACTGGTATACTACTGGTACCATTTGCATTTTAATAATTATAACTCTATAATGTGGATTCAGCATTTTCTTCCACCAGATTGAGATATTATATGGAGATATATGGCTATACTGTCTATGTGAAGAGATAATAAATATCGATATATCTCTATATATCTGATATATCATCTTACATCCAGGAATCAGATCCTTAACTCAAGTGAAAGTGTTACTTCCACACTTTAAAAATAAGAAGATGTGCATTCAAAACCCTTTTTATCAACTAAATGACCTAAAAGTACTCACTCAGTGTAGTAAAATGTTTTACTATATTACCTGACAACTATGCATTAATATCACTGCTACATTAATGTGTATGATGCATCTAACTGCTGTATATTTTTCTGGAGATGTTTTAAGGTTGAGCACATGAACTACTTTATACACTGTCGGGTGGATTAATCTACAGCAACACATCATATTCTAAACGATCATTAAATGTCTGAGGGAACCATGCATCTGAACCATGAGTCTTTTCGCTCTGTGATGGTACATTGGCACCTGAAAAGCAAATTAAGCTGTCAGACATTTGTGGTTGAGCACAAGGTACAATATTTCCTTCTAAGATGTAATGTAGTAGAGTAGAACATTGCATAAATTCCATTAATATTAATGTTAACTACAAATACCTCAGATGTACAATTATTGAATAAATGTACTTAGTTACTGTCCATCACTGAGTAGAGCACACACTTCCACCGAGGCCACACCGTGATACACATCTGTAATGTAGTTAATTGCATATTGAATGAAAAACTGATGTATAAATTCCTAAATGCTACTAGTGCCATATGCACCCTGAGTTATAAGTACAATTCTGTAATCTGAATTCAGTGTTTTCTTCCGCCAGATCCAGATTATTTTATGATCTCTATATATAGATCTATAAAGTTTTATTATCTTTTTATAGGGCAATATTTTAGATTTCTACTTCTAATACATTATGTCTTATTGATTATTATATCATCTCCCTATATTATTTATATATATTACCCTATCTCTTAAGGAAAGTGATTGGATCTGCCTATTTAACCGGATCCATCTAGTGAGTTCTCTCCACCGAATTGGGCGCTAATCGGTTTTGCGCAATCCTGCTGACAAATAAACAAACAAACAAACATTGGCAGGCAGACACGGGTGAAAACATGACCTCCTTGGCCAGGGTAATAACTCACCCTTCGAAATACATTTCTGATTTTGAAGGAACGAGAAACACATTACCAGTCGGGTTTAGTGTGGAAAATATATGACGCCAATATATCAGCAGTGCTGTCAGTTATAAAAAGGTTTGCTCATGCTGACTCGTGAAAAACCTTGTTAGTACTGAATAATGGAAGCAGTCACATAGCGTAAAATAACAAAGCGCATCACTCCAAATAAAAGTTAAATCATCCATACTTAACTGCAGAAATAAAATACACAGAAACACCATCAGTGTGTGTGTGTGTGTGTGTGTGTGTGTGTGTGTGTGTGTGTGTGTGTGTGTGTGTGTTTGTATCAGTTGTGACTGACTAATCATCACCTCCAGTCCAATGAGGCAAACAATTCATGCAGCACAAGAACTGATTATCTGCAATCAAAAATAAAACCCAATTATCACCCTCAAAGAGATGCGTGTCAATCTTGTATAAATCAAAAAAATAAATCAGAAAATTAATGTAGTGTTGGAGATGTTCTATAGACTATCTCCAATCTCCCCCCCCCCCCCCCCCCCCCCCCCCCCCCCCCCCACACACACACAGCTGCACCTCTATCTCACTGTCATCGGTAACTGCAGCCAGCCCAGACTCCCCATCTCCTCATGAGATGTATAAGAAATCCGACAGATCTTGTTTTGATGAGGTTCATCCACTACCCCCTTCTCCTGTTGCTCACTGCTCGTACATCAAATGTTGCCCAAAAATAAAACGGATGAAAGTGCAGAGTGACCTTCAGATCACCCATTTACATTGCTGTGATTTCCCATTATGGGTTTTTAGTAATATATAACTTGTTGGCCTTGAATTTGAGCAGGTGGGCTCATATTATCTGATACTACTTATTTGTGGATTGGGCCTCCAAATATTTCTAAATCATTGAATACAATTTTTAACTAATAATTAAGTAGCACTTAGATGCCACTTACAGTTAGCACTTTGTAGTTTGGCTTTCTTGAAGAAATTGTACTTTTTTGATTCTTGTTGTTCTGGGTTTGTACCCTCATGGTTGAATGCACTCATTGTATAAGTTGCTTTGGATAAAAGCGTCAGCTAAATGAAATGTAATGTAGCTAATGTGTAATGTAAAAGATTAAATTAGGAATACAGTGGTGGTTTTCTGTGAGGCTGTAAGCATCGTCGTAGCTTGTCTGTAAATATTAAAGTGATTACACTGAATCTACTTTTTAATTCTGATCATTCTCGCGAGAATTTGTTGTTCGTTTGCATTCAAATGACCTGTGGCGCGGTGCAGGGCATCAAATGAGATCATAAGTTGCGTTCAGGGTCGTTGTCCAGCGTGTAAAACCGTGTTTCCTTCTAAACTTACAAACTCTCCCTGCTCTTCCTTCCACTCGCTGCTGACGAGGCGAGTTCGGATCGCATGTAACCGGTGCTGGAACCGATTCAGCATGTAAAGTTCGCCAGCTCCTCAGTGGCGGAGCAGAGCAGAACTCGCTGGGACGTCCCTGCCCCTGAATCCTGCAGCGTACGTCGATGACTGATTATCTCCGCTGAGACTCACGAGCGGAGGCTCAGTGGGTAGGCGTTCTCTTGCCTGGAAAGTGTTGTTTTATTTGTTCTCTGCGCAACCGAGCGCACTTTCTTAACTCTTTCACTCACGCCTGGCCGAAACAGAGGAAATGTCGCACTTGTTAATGATGAATGATCATGCACGCTCGGATCCCGCGGACACTTACGTGTGTCCGACCACCGCCGAGCTCAGCAAGGCGGTGTCAGTGTCCCTGGGGCTGGATCCGGCGTCTTCTCCGCCCAACAACCCGAGCCACTGCTCCGGCGGCGGCTTTCCGGACTGTGAATCCTCCGCCGCGGGGAACGGTACTTCTTCCCGGGCGGTGTCGGAGTTCGGAGCGGCCGCCCACGCGAGCTCGCTGACGGAGGACGACTTTGGAAAAGTGTGCCACGGCATCCAGCAGGTGAGCTGCATGGATATGCTCAGAGCGGGCGAAATCTTGGAAGGGGCGCACGGCTCGGTGACGCACGGCCCGGTGATCTCCAGATACGTCTGCAAGGAGTCAAACTTGTTCGCGAGCTCCGTGATGGAGCTGCCCGCGTCCTCTCACGGGGACGAGCTCCTGTCCTTTCAGAAGCACTACTCTGCCTTCACCGACCACCCGAACCTGCACAGGGACTCCCCGGGTGTGTGGTGCGCCAACGAGCGCGCATACGGCGGCCGATCCGAGCAGGATAGAGGCGGATCCGCCGGACATAACTTGTTGGGTGAATTCTGTAATTGTGGGCAAACCGGTCTCGGATCCCGACAGGAATGCCACTGTGTCTGGTATGGAAAAGGTGAGCTGCAGCGTGGCAGAGGAGGCATGCGTGGCGCGATGGCACAAGGATATGGCCAAGTGGAAAGATACCACAGTGCAATGGCTCAAGGACAAGCCACTTTCCCCACTATCAAGACGGAGCCGTCTGTGTGGGTGGACTGCTCAGATCGCACTTTCAGGTAAATAAGGAGACTTTTACAGCCAGTTGGTGGGGTTGTTCGTTGGCACCGGGTCAGAAGGGCAGCTCCGTTAATAGCCACACACATTCTTTCCTACCGTCCATTGAGTCTCGGCTTTCTTTAATGAGAAACAAAAGGAGAAATGCAGCGTGAACGGCGTGCCCAGTGACCACGCTTTGATCCCCCAAGAACTAAAGCAAGTTCTAATGAGCGTTGCTTTCTTGGATTGTCACCTTGTATTACACATTTTAAACGTGAGGCTTTATTTAATCTGATTTCCATTCTTTAAAAGCTTTGCTGTCCCGCGGGGTTTCCCACTTAACGCCTCGATATTTCTGTAAAGATCTACAGGGCGTCGTCATCGGCACAGTGCAAGTTAATGAAACGTGGGGAAAATGATTATGGAGTATTGTTTTTTATGCCATACCAGTTGCAGATGTCTCTCTGTATCGGCATAAATCATCTTGGAGCTCTAACAGCCGCATGTGCCTCTCTCTCTCCGTCCTTGGCCAAATGTTTCAGCATGAACTCTGGACTGAGCCAAAGGACACCCTATCGCAGACTGCTCGCAACTGTCCCTGTCTGTGCTGTGACTAGCTCCACAAAGCACCACTTAATATATCGGTGTCACTATAAACAAGAGATACAGCACCTGTTGCTGATCTTGCACTCACCAGGAGTCTATTATATATATTCTGGGTTTGCTTTGTTTGTAAAAAATCGCCTTCCCTTGTTGTCACTGAATAAATTATGAGATAGGGAAGTCTCCTGGTAAAATTGGATTTAGGGAATTAGCACAGCAAAGATCAAAACATGAAGCCAGGCACTCTGAGGAACGCCCTACTGACCTCAATCTGCTGTTACCGCATCATCTGACTGTCTGTCCTTGTTTTTATTGCTAAATTGTTGCTGCTTTTAAATGCGAGACTTCTGCCTGATCCTTTAAAAGCATTTTTTTGTAATTTGCGTGCGTGTGTGTGTGGGTGTGTGTGTTTGTGTTTGTGTCTAGGCATGACAATTTATTTCCAGGTGTGTACCTGTCTGACAGAAGAGTGTGTCAGGTGTGCAGCGACGATGCCTCTGGTTGTCACTATGGAGCAGTCACCTGTGGCAGCTGCAAAGTGTTCTTCAAGAGGGCTGCTGCAGGTGGGTGTGAAACACACACACACACAGACACACACACACAAACCCCACAGATGCACATCAGTGCACATTTACAATTACACATCCGATGATTTAATTTCTTACACCCACTCCCTCGCTCCATGCAGGCAGGGCACAGTGACCTGACATTAGGAGGGAGAGTTGTTTGTTATCAGTTAACACCCACGTGTCGTTGCCATGAGTGGAAGCCGAGGCATTGTGGAAATCACTCCCCTCATCCCCCCAGGACTTTTTTTGTGCCTCCAGGTAAGCAGAACCACCTGTGCGCCAGCCGGAACGACTGCACCATCGACAAGCTGAGGCGGAAAAACTGCGCCTCCTGCCGCCTTAAGAGATGCTTCATGTCGGGAATGAGCCTTAAAGGTGAGGAATTAAAGGTGAGAACAGAAGGGGGGGAGACTGAGGGAGGAGAGTATGAAATGTGTCCAACAAAAATAGGGGTCAGCGTGGTCAGATACCTTAAATGCACTGGATCAGAACTCCCTAATCAAATGTTCTAGCTTAAATACAGTGTAACAAATGCAATTCAGCACAGGCCAGGGGAGCTATTTTTTTTCTTCGACTACCAGCCAATGATCCAAAACTTTTCCACATGGTTACGATGAGGAACTGCTCCTTGGGCTTAACAGTCATTTGAGTATACTCCTATTTATAGTCTTCCTATGTTTCCTGCTGTGAAAAGTCTTATCAGACAAGTCAATAAAAACATTTACACTTCTTATCTCATTTTTGTCCATTTTTATCTTTTGCTCGTCCTGATTTTCGGTGGTGGATTCTAGGTCGCCGGCTGAAGGGAGCTGCACAGACGAGGAACGGAGAGGAGGAGCAACCTTTCACCGCCTGGGGGACCGGAGACAGACGAGAGAGGACAGGGAAGAAAGATGTAATCTTGGATCCCGGAAGTACAGCTGCCCGGGCTCAAGGTGGTGAGGATTAGTATCATATACAAGCTCAATTTTTATGCTAACTCAATATAGAGCATACTTCTGCCCCTACACGGTTTTCTTCTTTTGTATTATTTCCCCTGGCTCGTGTGTCACCCTGTCTGTGTGTCTGTGAACAGCGTCCCAGGCCCTGGCTCTAAGCATCCCCCCGACCCTGCGCTCCTGCCTATCGCTGCTCAGCATCCTGCAGGGCATCGAGCCAGCTGTGGTCAATGCCGGACATGACCACGCGCAGCCAGACAGCCCTGCGTCCCTACTCACCAGCCTCAATGAGCTCGGGGAGAGACAGCTGGTAACGGTGGTGCGTTGGGCCAAGGAAATACCAGGTAACACAGCTCAGGCCAAGGCAGCATGCTGCCAACTGGTCCATCCTACCCATGGTTCTCCTCTGCCAAGGCTGTTCGCAATCATCCGCTTTTGTAGTCTTTGAGTTTCAGCATCCTGCCCAGACATAGGCATCCGTATATGTTGCTTAGCAAAACACTGCGAGTCCAGGCCTGCCGCCCGTATTGAGCAGATAAGGGGAACCCACACAGTGGGTAGATGGAAGAAGAGCAAACAGTAGCATCACATTTATAATCTCCCATTCAAAATGGTTCCTCAGAATGTTATTTACTAGATGATGGGCCAAATATTTAGCCACATCTGTGGAGCTCTACCTGCTATGTTGGGGTATATCCTATGCAATGCAAAGCAGCCTGTTCAAATGTGAACCACTAGAGGGGGATATGATCATATTGAAGTCAAGTTTTGCTCTTCTTTTTTTTTTACTGAAACATACACAAAACACATTCAAGACAGTCCCAGAGAGCCCACACGTATAATCAAAGACAATATGAATGTTGTCAGGCATACAAAACGGAGGATATATGACAGTCAGTGACTAGACACACACACACACGCGCGCACGCACACACACACACACGTTTCAGTGTGGATTCAGAACCTGGTTCACCAATATAAAACACACCGCACCTCCTAAAAGGGGACATGAATCAAATTAATAATTATCTATATAAATATATATCCTCAAAAAACTACTTTGGTAACCACAGTGCATTGGGATGTAAACAGATTATTTATACCCATTAATAAAGCATTCAATTCCCTTTTATGCAATGAATATGATAATATACACATAAGGATTATCTCGTTAACCATGTCAGACACATTTTGAATTAAGATTATCCAAATAAAAAAGAATGTGGGAAATGTTAAAGTTTCAGAATGTCATTAGAAGCCAAGTGATGCCGGCCTGCAGTGTGTCCATACTGTGTGATCTCTGTTGTCAGTAGTTCAAAGGTCTTCTCATGTGTTTTGATTGACATGTGTAAACTTCTGTCATCCTGTTGTCATCCCTTCGACTCGGGCAGACGAGCCCATTTAATTTAACACGCGTGTTGTTAACAGGTTTCCGTGACCTGCATGTGGATGATCAGATGTCAGTGATTCAGTTGTCATGGATGGGGGTGATGGTGTTCGCTTTGGGCTGGAGGTCGTACACACTTACTAACAGCTCCATGCTCTACTTTGCTCCAGACCTAGTCTTCAATGAGTAAGTCAAGATCTGAATTACCCTTCACACATTATATGTCTGTAAAGATCTAACGTTGCATGGAAAAAGTTAAATAAAAGTTGTATTATTGGGAGAAACACACTTTGCTCGCACTGAACATCTGTAACATTCATTGTGACATTGGGGTTTCACTTGTCACCACAACTTGAAAGAAAGACATAGTGTAATATGAGCTTCAGAGAAAGACTGAAAGAAATCATCCACTGAATGTCGCCGTCTTTGGCGAGACGGTAAACAAGTATATTCTGTTCTTACCTCTCTATCTGATATACCTGGCCGCAGAGGGATCACTTCAGATGATTTATTCCTTTTCATCTTTATGAAACCAGTTATCAGTCTCTAAGAACCGCTGCAGCGTTGAGCTGTTTCACAAGTTAGGATTTGTTCTGCAACATCCTCCAGCCTCTATGAAAACACTTCTGACACTTCAGCTCTCCTACTTTTGTTTTTTTCTTTGCACTTTTAAACCCTGAACACAAAGTTCATGACCGTGAACGAAACAGCTATTTTCAGACAGTACCTCTGGAGGATGTCTGCGCATCTGTGTCCGGACTTTCTCCTCTTACACGTGAACCACCCGTCAGAGCTGGGCCTGGTGCAGCAGGCAGAGGCAGGATGAGATGAAGACATCTCACTGCAGAGATCACATGTTTCTGTTAACAGCACATCAACACCTGCCTCAGCCCCTATCAACAAAAGCTCTCCTGACATTTTAGTGGACGTCTTCTACGTGTTCGGCACCGCTTATTCATCCTGAAATACTTTTCATCTTCCTTTTTTGTCTGTCGGGAGTTAGACACATCCTCAACACGACCTACAGAGGATTCCCTGCTGTTTTCACACCTTTTGACTTAGGGGCTGGCCAGACAAACTATAAAGACGGAGAATATCTGGAGATTATCTGGAGTTCTGTGCCTGTCTGAAAGGAGCTGTGTAAATAGCAACAGCCTCACATCAGTACATTGTCCTCGTGGTTTGAGGAGGATGTTGCTCAGAAAGCTGAATCCATCCATCAAGCCCCTCGTAGCGTCTTTTACTCGGCTGCTATTTCGCACAACATTAGCGAGACACTCATTCTGTCTGCATTCGACCTCTGTCACTCTATTGTGCTGCTTCTGACCTGCATAGTCATGGATAAGCCTGCCTTTATAGGTGACCCTCATTTTTCTCTGCATCTCTCTTTTTTCCATTATCCATCTCACTCATTCTTTCTCACCTCCGCCACTTCTCTTCTATTTCTCATCCACTCTTGTTTCTGCCACCAGCAATTGTCCTCCCCCTTCCTGTATTTCTCTCCGTCTGACCCTTTCTTGGCTTCTCACCTCGTCTTGCATTTCGCAACTTGTGCTCCTTCTTTCTCTTCTCATGCTGTTTTTTTCCCCCCCTTCTTCTCTACCCAAATCCCTTCCTCACAGCCACCGGATGCAAGTGTCCAGTATGTATGAACACTGTGTGAGAATGAAGCTGCTCTCCCAGAGGTTCTGCATGCTGAAGGTCACCCAAGAGGAGTTCCTGTGCATGAAGGCCCTGGTCCTCTTCAGCATCAGTGAGTCAGCTCGGGGCCGAGTGAAATACAGCCACAGTAGAGCGCAGCCATACCTCAGAGAATTGATGGGGCTGGATAAAGTCTGTGAGAGTTATTGTTGTGTTCTGGCTTTGCGCTCACAGTGCCAGTGGAGGGTCTCAAGAGCCAACGTTGTTTTGATGAACTGCGGACCTCCTACATCAAGGAGCTGGACCGTTTGGCCAGCCACAGCGGAGAGACCACCCGTACACAGAGGCTGTTTCAGCTCACGCAGCTGCTGGACTACCTCCAGTCGGTAATACACTCGCAGCTTCAATTTCACATTTCACTCTGAAACAATATGTATAAGTGTCATTTGAGTTGGTGTCACAGAACCACACGAGCAGGAAATGGTGCGGATCAAAGTTCACCTCTTGAGTACACAAACAGTGTATTTGGCCTACAGCAATCTAGGATTTCCTTATTATTCACTGACTAAACTACACTGACTTTTTATAATTTCTAGCCAGTAATTACATTTAAAATCCAAGCAACAGTCTGTTTGTATTCAGTTACAGTCGCGTCTGTATATTCAGTAACATCATCCTGACAAAACAAATTCTTCTCATTTTTCTACCAACTGACAAACCGAGGGTGCAGCAACAGGTTGTGCACAAATCTCCAGCCACTGACAAATAATAAACACACTCAAGTGTCATGTGACTGCAGTATACTGGCTGCTCATTGGCAGAGAAGAATGACAGAGTAACCCTATGGTGGAAGCATCGGTACAGCAACATATGTGGGATAGTCCCTGAGGAATTGTAATGAAGATAAACATCAAATACACCCAGTCCTGTCTCCATGACTTCAGAGGACTTTACATTGACATACATCGATATCCTGGAGACTTACTCTCATCTTAACCACCTGATCCTTACCCTAAATATAACCTTAATCTAAACCTAACCGTAATCTAAATTAAACCGAAATTAATACCTATTAATTGACATTATGAGCACTTGGTTTTTGTCCCCATAAGGAAGTCAAGTCTCTTAATGTGACTACATAAACAGATTTAGGTCCCCACAACATGTGGTATACCTGTACCCTTCAAACCCACACACATGCACACAGGCAAAGCAGGAAACCATCTGCATCTCATGTCATCCAGTAGGTGTAGAGAAAAAGGCAGAGGCACTACTTCGGATCTGCAGATGTAAACACATCTAGAAACACACAGAGAAAGAAGCTCCTGCAGCTCTGACACTTTTCCCACCTGTCGCCAATGAGTGTAACACCTGCTCATTTATTTTATTAAATTGTTGGTTTTGCTAACTACACTCAAAACACTTAGAGTCATTAGGTGTTTCCTGTTCTTCTAATGTGTTTTTGCAGCTACTTTGATTCAGGGAGGATCAAGTCCTGCTCAGATTTTACTCATCTAAAAAAAAAACCTGGGCAAACTAGTATGGCACCACGTAGAGACCCAACAGTCCCCTTCAGTTTAATTAATCTAAACCATCTGATATTTATTTAATCAAGAACCATGAATGATTCCCTGGGAAATCAGTTAAAATGTTGAAAAACGCCCTGACAATGTTAATGAAGGTGAAAAAATAAATACTCGATCTCTCCCCTGAAACTACATGTGATTTCTTCCAACACCCACATCCTTCCACCAAGCTTCATAATCCATCTGTTAGTTTTGATGTAATCTTTCTTTCTTTCAAACAATCCAAAAAACAAACGCGTGGTGATGAAAACAGGACTACGGAAGCGTATTGCAATCACTTGAAAATAAGATAATTATCTCGGAAAATGAATGCAATAGGCTTCCGTACATAACCTCATAACGTAACAGGGGTAAGCAAAACAACACAAAAACATTTGAATTGATTCTGTTCCATCATTAAACTCTAAAAGTGTGGGCAATTGAAATAATTTCTTTTGTTCCAGAGTCCGCCCTGGATAGTTTACTACTTCCTAGAAACACTTAGCAGACTCGCCTGTCTGACTGTCAAGTACCTGTAAAAGCCTCAGATTAAGCCGGAGGCAGAGCACCGAACATTTGCTGTTTTATAGCCACAAGGTGAACCCTATTTTTCTGTATGATTAATGTCCACTGAAGGATGGTCTGACACAGGGGTTCTCACTTTTATAAATTATTTTATTTTAAAGTAGCGGATCAATGAGTCGTAAATGTAAAAAAAAACTGTAGTTATAAAAAAAAAAAGGGCACTTTATGAAACTGTAATAAAACGACTTGGATTTTCACAAACTAGAAGCATAGTTTAGGTGCCTGTCTGACTACAGGTGGTAATATCAAGTGTGGAATCATATGAGTTAGCTCAATAAATATTTACAATGCATGTTCCCCGGTCACCTATCATCATTCTGTTCAAACTCCTGCTATAACTCCTGGGTTGAAGTTGCTGTTTGGCCTAAAGACACATCTCTATGGCTCAGAGACCTCTTGAAATTTTTTAACCTGGAGCAAATTAAGTTCAACTTGACTTTGGACCGTGGGAGGAAGCCAGAGTACCCGGAGAAATCTTGAAGCGGGTTTATTATATTGTTTATCATTATGCTCTATAATAATGATTTATTATTGAACATGTTCTATATGCGCTAATGTTTTATCGGTTATTTAATCAATATTTGAAGAGAGAAGAGCAGGTTGCCTCCTATTATTGTTGTTGTTGTTGAATGTATATTTTTGATACTATTATTTATTTCCTTTCTTTTGGATGTCTTGTGAGCTTATGCGCGACCAGGGTTGAGGGGGCTATAATTTTTACAATGAAAACTTAATGCCGTTATATCTCTTGTTATTTAAAATATATGATGTAAAATATTTAAGAAAAAAATACTGTAAATTTATTTTGCAACAGTTTTCTTTGGTGTAGTGACCTAGATAGATAGATAGATAGATAGATAGATAGATAGATAGATAGATAGATAGATAGATAGATGGATACTTTATTAATCCCGTGGGAAATTCAGATCATCCAGTAGCTTGTACACTTAACACATCACTGACATACATACATAAATCACAAAAATCACATACGGAGAACATATTTACAGATACAGGAATGGAATGCAATGATGTTATTGTGTCAGTGTCAAGTAGGAAAGTGTTATTGTGCTGCTGAAGTGGATAGTACAATAAAATATAAACTGTATAAAAACAGCAGAAAAATATATATATATAAATATCTAAATATATAGGAATATCAATCAATCAATCAAATTTTATTTGCATAGCCAATATTCACAAATTACAATTCGTCTCATAGGGCTTTAACTGGGCTTTAACAGGGTGTGACACCCTCTGTCCTTAACCCTCAGCAAGAGTAAGGAAAAACTACTAAAAATCCCTTTAACAGGGTAAAAATACATAGGAACCTCAGAGAGAGCCACATGTGAGGGATCCTTCTCCCAGGACGGACAGAAGTGCAATAGATGCCACGAATATGGCCGACCCATGCAGGGAAGATCTCTCCCCCATCTGTAACTTAAGAAAAACAATAATATGAATTGGGCTAAGAGGGATGTAAAGAGTCTTGGTATATGAGCGACCACTAGAGGGTGTTGTTGCTTTCTTCTTTAATATCTTCAGCAGCTTTAATACTATTTTTGGAGAGAACTATTGTTTGTCACAGGAAAAACTCCTGACTTCCCTGATCGGGGTGCGACCGGGGGTGGGGGCACAACTTGCAGGAAGTTTGCAGCCGCAGTGAGCAGAGCAGCCGCCCTTTGAGCCTCACGTCTTTCACTGTGGATTTACCCCTGAAGGGCTCAGCTCTGTCTGTGTCCCTCTCACGTCTCACATCTTCCCAGGCCTTAAGAGCTGGCAGGCAGCCAGCGCCTGTCTGGCAGGGATCTTTTAGGCGGAAGACCAGAGTTGATCGGGACTTTACAGTTCAGACCCCTTCGGCTTTAGCCTGCCTGTGGAGCTTAAGATTGTCACAATGAGTATCATCTTTTTAAACCCCCGTCTTAAAGGTCGTGGCAAAAGACGGCGCTTCGGTGCCATTTGTTGTTTCCTCTTTCATCTGCAGACTTTTTTCTCTTTCAATGTCGTATACATCTAAGTGCTTCGTCTTTGTTGCTAACAACCCCTGCGTGATATTCTTTTTTTTTTTTCTGTCTCTGTCTACCTCTGTCTCTTCATGTCAGGTCGTGAGGAAGCTGCACCAGTTCACCTACGATCTCTTCATCCAAGCTCAGTCCCTGCAGACGCGCGTCAACTTCCCAGAGATGATCTCGGAGATTGTGAGCGTGCACGTGCCCAGGATCCTCTCCGGCATGGTCAAGCCCATCCTTTTCCACAATGCTGTCTAGAGTTAGAAAGAGAGAGAGAGAGATAGAGAGATAGAGAGAGAGGGAGTCCCTACACCTAGTCCTCTGAGAGAGGATTCATGATTTGACGAGGTGAAAGAAGTATAAGCCCTTCTTTACAGCGGGGCTACGAGTGGGTTTTAACAGAAGGGAATACAGCACATTCTTCCAGCCTAATCTAATCTAGTTACATCTACTCTGTTCTTCTCGCTGCCTGTTCTCTGTGTCACGCACAGCAAATGTTCCTGGAGCTGATTAAAACACTATTTAGCATGCATTCCTCCACGCAAAGCCTGTGAGTGGCCACTGGTCTGGCACGTAGTCTTCCCTCAGCCCTTTGTACAGATTGTGACAAGAGGCCATGTTTCATTCCGAGAGGTAGGACAGTCGAAAGGAAAGCTTTTCTTTTTTTTTTCTCCTTGTAGAACTCCCATCACCTTAGCTTGTCTGTGTTTGCCGTAGTTCGACA
>NC_070633.1:10881753-10924253 GCF_947347685.1 Pleuronectes platessa
GGGGGCAGGCACATCTTTTTCGTTTTGGGGGGGTAACACTCCGGCACAGTTCGGCTGCGGCACTCTCACTTTCCAATATCTTGTCGCTCCTCTCCTCCCCTCGAAATATTATACTTGTAGTTGTAGCCTCGGGCATCGGTCCTGTGTCATAACGGGAAGGTCAAAACGCACACTCACACACACACACACACATGCTCAAAGATTTCAAATATCTCCATCAGCCCTCGGAGGATCAGATTGTTTTACGGGAAATCATGTCACGGGTCAAATGATTGAATTATTAATGGAAGTGCGGTGCAATAACAATCGGCCCTTGTCTATTGTGATTCCAACGTGATATTCGCAGAGCCCTCTCCCGCCTAACTTGATACCACCATGTTACGATCCAAATCCAATAATGCAGAGTCTGCAAAAGAATGTTTCCCCTCCTCCTCCACCCCCCCCCCCCCCCCCCCCTTCCTCCTGCTCCTTTCATTGTTTCATCAGTCGAAAAAGTGTCTTTAGTCTGTTGCCTCCGCAGTGAAGAGCATTACCGGGTCTGTAGAACCATATCGACTGCGGTGCCGCATTTCCAAGGACAAGGCGATGCATTCTCATCAAAACTGTCATGGTGAAGTAATTCACTATGATAGGACTCTTTCACAACACAATGGTCTATGAAAAGTGTGTGTTTTTTCGTGCATATAAATGTGTGTGCTCATTGTGTGATTCCTTTACAAAACTCAGATCATTGTTCCTTTTTACAGCAAACAAAAAAAAGAAACATGGATTTTTGTCTCATAGCTGGAAATCAACCAAGCAACTCGGCACGTTGATGATTCACATTATGGAAATGAAAGCAGACAACTCGGTACACTCACATTAGCATATGTAAAGACCCACACTCAGCGAGCTGCAAGTATCTTAACCCTATTTAACACAGGAGGGATCCAATTGAAAGTAATATGTTGCCTTATGATATTTTGAGAGCAGGTCACCGCCGACCAGAGGCAGTTCACCCCTCTTCTCTTTCCCCTCAGGCCTCTGCTTCCCACAGGGCCTGCATGGAAACGCGTGTTATTGCAAAAAACACCACGGTGATGGATTCTTGACCCTCGGCTCAGGAGGATTTCTCGGTTCTGTTTTGAGAATGACCGTGGAGCAACACGGAGGAGAGAGACTTAGGGTCGCCCCTGAAGCATTTATTATCAGCCGGTGCCAGAAAACACAACTCTTTTAGACATCCTAAACATAGCGCGGCCGGACACATAGGCTGACAACTTCACTTAGGAGAAAGGGAATCAAACAGGCTTGTTAATGCAGCTGCTGAAAACAGTCCCATTAGGAGCAGTCACTCCTATTCTTTGTTTTTTTATCATTTGTACTTGCCTGTTTTCATCGACTCCCCCCGTCGAGCGCGACTGCGTGCAGAAAAAAGGAGAATGAAAAAAAGAAATGAAACATGTTCCCTTAAACATTTAATGAAGACATTTCTCTTCCACTTATGGCTCGAAATGGATATCACAGAGGAGAGAAAAAAACCAGAGAAGAAGAGAAAGTTGTAATAGATTTTTTTTTTTCGCTCCATATTCCCGAATAGAGGCGCTGCCATGTCTAGCTCCATCAAGCTTATTTGCGTCATTGTGCATTCACATTAGTGCTTAGCAGAAGTTTCCCATCTGGAGAAGCAAGGTCCCTGTTTACAGTCCTCTCTCCTCCCATTTCAAACCCCATAGACGTTCTCCCAGGCCTAAATCAGCTTGAAGACAAAAAGAGCAGCATGCAGTCCTTTTTTTTTCTCTCTCCTGATTTTCCTTTTCCCTCATTATGTTCACCATTTTGTGGGAAACGGAAAACAAAAGACGACATATGTAATTACCGCATGACTAAAGCGTAAACATGCCTCAGAGCAGGAGGCTGTGCTTTCGGCGGCGGGCTAATTGCAACTTTCCCCTTCTCCTTCAGTGCCTGAGCTACACGATAGTTCCGAGTCAGACACGTGAACATGCATATGTGCTATCATGCACGTACACACACCCACACGGATGCACCCACTTTCTGGGAGTGTGTGTGTGTGTGTGTGTGTGTGTGTGTGTGTGTGTGTGTGTCTGCACCCAGTTTCATTTTCTATATTATCCATAACAGGGTGTATCTCAGTGCTGCTTTTATGGTCTTTATTGCTTTATAGAGTGAACTACGTCAGTCTAATGACGAGTGACACTGCTGCCTATCAGCTGACTGTCATACATATGACTAATCTTCTCTGCACCTTGTTCAGGTCGAAACGGAAACACTGAAGCAAATAAAATAATAAAAAAAAACGACCGGCACCTGAGGTGGCAGCAGGCCGATGTGTGAAGACTACTGTGTGGAAGTTGCCGGGCAGCCTCGGCCTTGAAGCCTGCTCCGGCAGTTAAAACCACATCACTACAACCATGAATGGCATCCCAGCGTTGGTCTACACACACACACCATTCCACACATTACTCCCATCAGCTCCCCTTTTGATGTGTCAGAGTGAGAGAACTGGCCACTGTTGCACTGTGTTTTTATTGTTCACAAAGTATATTTGTGAGCGTCTACGTGTGTGTGTGTGTGTGTGTGTGTGTGTGTGTGTGTGTGTGTGTGCACGGGCAAGAGTGTTTGCTCTTCAAAGGCAGCGAAGGGGGTGCGCTACTTAAGGCCTATTAAACCTGGAGCTCTGCTCGCTGTAGCCGGGAGAGAGAGCTCGGCGTGCTGAGGCAGACAAAAAGGCAGAGGCATACCTTTGAACTGGAATCATGTGGGAGCTCACATTTTCACAAGTGCTGCAAAACTGAAAACAATGTTTAGCCGAGTCCCCTGATGTGTGTTTGCGTGTGTGTGTGTGTGCGTGCGTGTGTGTGTGTGTTTTGCGCTAAGGGCCAGCTAACCTGACGGTGTGATATTACAAGTCCACAGAACATAATGCAACATACTGCGAGTTATTAAAATATGACCATAGCAGCTCCCTGGGGCAACATAACTCACAAACCCACGGCCTCTCTCTCTCTCATGCACACACACACTATGGTACACATTCCTGTGGCACACATTGTCCATACCTTTCTCTCTCTCTCCCCTCTCTCTCTCTCTCTCTCTCTTTCACCATTTTAGGTCAACTTCAGCCACAAATCAATACTTTGATGGACTTTCCCACCCTGGTAACCTGATCCACGCTGCAGGTGTTTGCTCCTCGTGGTGAACAAAGGACCACTGCCCACACCACGTTACCCTATATCACTGACACGCAGCAGATAGTGATAGCAGATCTTCTCACAGGAAGCAGGAAGGAAGCGAGCGAGACCCAGTAAATCTGATCACCCTAAATCTGATCGATGCCACGGACGACAGTTTGTGTGGAGGGGGATCTGAAAATAGAGAGAAATGATCACAGCCTGCAGTGTGGTTGGTGCACAGCAGAGTTCAGATGGATTGATTTTCAAAGCTCGCTCCGAATAAAGAGAAGCAAGCCGAGTGCGAGTCCTGTGGTAATGATAGATATGCCAGTATTGCATTCATTTATACAGTGGGAGTGGAACACTATTGTTAGATCATAATTCAAACAACCTGTTTCTTTCAACTGTAGTAGATGAGGCTCCCAGGAGGATATGGCTCGAGTCATCTGCATTATGTGTGTTTCGCCCTGCGTGCACACGCATGCATGCGCGTACGTACATGCACACGTGCGCTCCTCTGCAGATTCACGCAGACTCACCCAATTTTGGTGTTCCTGCGTTCCCCAGGGCGCGGAGGAGATTTATGTTCCCTGTCGTCCAGACACGGTTCTCCCGGCCGGCTCCCCGCTCATTAGGGCTCCTACATGGTCATACGTGTTACTCTAACAAGCTGCACCGAGCCCCCCCACTAGAGTCTGATGGATTCCACGGGGGTGGAGTGAATTCCTCTCCCCGCCAAAGTAGAGTAGACGTCCCCGTTCATGTGGCTTCGCAGAGACATCTTATCTCCAACGAGGCAGGAAGAGGACTATGGAGCTGTTCAGCCATCCATCATGGTTAGCTGCATTTATTAGGCCTCGGTGTAATGATCCTCTCACAGACACGGAGACGCACCGAAATTAAATTGTTTGCTTTGCACAGTGCATGTGTAGAACAGAGGCAGGGAGCTCTTATCAGTGCGCAGCGATGGCGACTGAAGCGGAAGAGTATATGCTTGCTAATCTCTAGAGTTACCTGATATGAATGTATGAGTGTCATTCCCACTCTCTGCTGGTCACAGAGCCTTGCGTAAAATACGAAGGCCAAAATGAACGAACAAGACGACTTGTTTGTGAGTTGCTCTGCTCACAGGGTTTTTATCAGTTTTGCTCCTTAATCCGCTTGATAATGGATCCAGAGTCTTATTCTGCAGCACACGCCTGGCTGATCACGGCGTGGTGCACGTGGCTGCGTGTCTGCTCGTGTTATTCGCTGCCGCTCCTGCTACCGACGCATCCCAGCTTGTCATGGAAATTGACTGCATTGGTAAAGAGGAGCTTTACTTTGTTAAAAATGCCATTTCTTGTGAAAGCTCGGGCGATAAATGCTAATATCGCTGCCAATGAGGCTCGTTTCATCTAAGCCTGTTCCTCGGGATTTCATCAGAAATCCTGTGGCTGTTTGACAAACTGGTGCGACCGCTCCATTACTCAGAATACGTGGTAATGATTTCTGTAATGAAGACATATTGCACATTCTCCGACTTACCATCGAGGCTGGGATCAGAAAAATAAGTGACCTAAGTGCGGCTAATGATCTCCCATTGGCCTTGTTCCTTCCCTTTTACGGCGGAGGCGACAGAGCTACGCGCAGGTGAAGGCTGCAGTGAAGCAGCCAAATAGTGGGTAAAGAGTGACGGGAGACACAAGCGTTATTTACAGCCCAGTGAGCGTAAGATCGGCTCATCTTGGAGAGCGGGACAGATGCCCCCGCCTGCTCCGCGCGGCACATATTTCAAGCGCCGCCATCAAGAAGTGGCAGATAAAATGTCTGCAGTCAAATTTTACAGACCAGTAAAGTGTAACTTAATAAAGGCGCTGGTATGTCTTCCGTATTGACTGCTCGCGGAACAACACAGTGATTCCACAATGATGGAGGACGCCATTAACGGCATCATTAATGAGCCAGCTCAGTGCCCAGGTAATCAAATGGTTCCGTTCGGCAGTCGAACCTGTTCAAACAAACAGTGGGAAGTGAAAACAGTTGTTGTAGCTCAGGCGCAGCGGCGGCGTGTTGCTCCGCGGCCCTCCCTGATTAATCACGCTGCAATTTTTTCCGCTGTAGGTCATTCACCTCGGCAGTTTTGGCAACAGCGAGGGGTTGGATGGTTCCTGGAAAGTGCCACTTTATCACCGCACCAGCTCCAGACGATTTAAATGCCGGACAGGTCAATTCGTTCAATCTAAAACTGTTTAAGTTGGCATACCGCGTGGGCTTTTAAAAAGATATTTGGGCCGATCTGGACAGGGTCTCACTTTCCTAAGACAACAGCCAAAATAAACCTTTTCGTTCCCAATGATGCAGAGCCGCCGCGGCAGAGACGGAGCGCGGTGCCATTGTAAATGAATCAGCCTTGTGGAGGAGAAACGGGAAAAAAGCATTTCCCAGATTAGACCCCAGCCCCGGCTTGACGTGGGCGAGCCCTGGCTGTGATATGGCCATCGTCCACGCTCCGTCCCGGAGCCAAGGCGAAGTCGGAGCTGATAAAGTCGGCCAGGTCTGTAACAGTTAACCTCAGTGTTATCAGTGGTTCCACCAATTATCCTCTCAGAAGCCTGCGTTGTCTGTCACTGCAAATGAGCGTTGAGCGTTGTTCATTTAGCGAGATAACAGCAGAGTCAAGCTGTGTCTCTGGGTTTCCATCCAGACATGTTTCCACCGCTGAGTCGCCGTCAGGTTGGTGCATCTTCCCTCTGATGTGGGAACAGAGCGCGGGGACACCGTGGCGGAGCGAGGGCCCGGTCCAAGCTGCTCGGTCTGGGGGGACTCGGGGGGGACTCGGGGGGGGGGGGGGGGGGGGGGGACTCGGGGGGGACTCGGCCTGGCTGCCCGTCCCCTTCACGGAGACAGTGCTGGGTTTAATTATCCCCAGCTGTGCCTCATCTCCCTCCCCAGCTGGGCCGAGCTCTGTGTCCCAGTGTCCTCTGCAAGTCAAGGTGACACACACACACACACACACACACACACACACACACACACACACACACACAAAGATACAGAGCCTGCACAGACACACACACTGAGAGCCGAAACAGACAGATACACACACACACACAGACATAATCACACACACTGAGAGCCGACAGAGACACACACACACACACACACACACAGACATAGACACACACACACACACAGAGCCTGCACAGACAGACACACAGTGAGTCCAGATTGCAGATGATGGGCACAATAACACAAACACCTAAAAATAGCAGTAACCACTTTGTTTTTTACATTTTGTTTTGGTGCTATTTCACTGGATTGCATTATATAGGGTTAAGGCTGAGCCCGCCGCATTCACACTCAAGTCAAGGTGAAACACACACACACACACACACACACACACACACACACACACACACACACAGACACACTCACACAGAGCCTGCACAGACAAACACACACAGATAGTCCAGAATATACATGCATATGAATGCAGATGATGGTCACAAAACACAAACGCCTAATACAGCAGTTTAATTTATTTTTTTACTTTATATGTTGGTGCTGTTTCACCGGGTTGCATTATATTGCACTGTGTTTGTGTTATTTATTTCATAATAAAGACCTTGCATGATAGTTCACCTTCGTTGATTCCCCGGCCAATTGTCTAGAGTAAATGATTTTCCTCGCTATCCTGCTCTTCATCAAGAAACTCATTTTCTCAGGTAAACCTGAAATATTTTTGGGCTCTGTCTATATTCACCGGACAGAAACACCAGCAGCTCTCTTAGAATGCCAAAAAGAGGTTAAACTATTCTTCCCATACCTAACATAAAGACAGTTGTTATCATTCATTATTTATTAAAACCTTGCTGTATTAGACTCTAAATTGTCCGTATGTGTGAATATGGTTAGTTCTATTTTGCTATATTTTGCTGGCCAAGGATGTTTCCCAGCTCGGGTTGACTTCAGCTTCTACCGTGACCGTCAAAGGATAAATAGTAAATGGTCGGTATTTATATATTGATTTTCTTTTTTTTGTAACTTCTTTTTATTTCCTTTTATCAAATACAGTCATACAGTACATCACATTTTTGTGATTTTTAACGTGAAATTAGGTGCCACAGGTACAAGTCTTAGGCTAGTGGGGTTAACTGTCCATGGATGTCTCGGGCCCAAGCCTTCAAGATCCAGGCATATCAGAATTGAGTTTACACATTAACATTGTCCACAAACACCGTACATCTCACATGACATTACATCAAGACAATATTCCGAAAGAGGATGGTCTGCAGATGTCCATTGCTTAAAAGGGTTATATGTTGATTTTCTAGTCTTGATGGCCACTCAAAGTGTGTTATACTCCAGTTTTGCAGTTCACCAATTCACACGCATATTCAGTGGGATCGAACTGCCAAACTTCTGGTTTGTGGACGACCCGCTGCTGAGCCACAGCTGCCCAGAGATCAGCGGTATAGAGACAGATAGATGGATGATATGCTTCAAGAAATATGGTTGGATTTGCATCTATCTATCTTTGCAATCATCATTTTGGGACGGCCTTCTATCTCATCTTGTATTTGTACTATTCCAGCTTTCTTACAAACTTTTTTTCTCATATGCTCTTTAACAGTTTTACCCATGAACCTGTCGTTATAACTCCTACATGCAGGGCTGCAGGACAATGAATCCATGTTGTCGGTATTTGATTAATTAAATGGTTGATCAAAGAAAAAGATTGCAATTCAAAACATAACTTTCTTATTTGTTAAGGCTATATTTAACTCAGTTCATATAATATCAATAACACTGAAGGCTTAAAACTTTAAAACATTTCTCTTCATGCTTGGAAATACAACTTTATAGACTATATCGTTGGAGCAGGTAACTCAGTAAACATGAAACATGTTTGGACGTCTGGTCAGATTTTCTCTGGGTGGGGTTTGGACATCTGCACTTATAAGACATGTTTGCATGTATAGTATATGTTCTACTGTGGGCTCCTTGGTGCCTGTAAACATGCATTGGAATAACACATCCACCTCCCACCCACCCACATTTAAAGTTGCATAAAACAGATGTGACTGTTGAGATAGCAGAGCCCCGACGCCCCGTGCTGCTCCCGGAACGAGACAAATGCTTGTGAAAGCTTGGCCCCGCGTGACGCTCCTGCATGACCACTGCTCTGGCAGTTTTGATTGAATCCCAATCTGACTGAGTTTGACTGGGTCCATCTGTGCGACTGTCCTTGGCCTCGGTTTAGGGTCTGGAGTGGAGTGGAGTGGAGGCAGGGGGGGGGGGGGGGGGGTGGGCTGCGGAGTTATCACACTGAGAGGCTGTTAGGGTCATTACAACCCTCTGCTTCGATATTTCCACTTTTTTTGATGGGAGCCAAATGTTGTGCTGGAATCCCTGTGTCTGTCTGTCTTTGTTCCCGTCTCTCACCATCCTGTCCGGGGCTATGCCAGCACAGCTGTGAGCGGCAGCGTGTAATAAAAGTCTAATGCGAGCAGCTGCTGGGGGTTTAAACTGTAATGAGATGGTGTGTGAGATTACCACACTTCGCTAGTCGCTGAGAGAAAGCTTGGCACCCCGACAAACCCCCCCCCCCCACCCATTGGTACAATTACACTTTAGATATGGCTAATAGAATCTCCACACAACGCCTGTAAGCAAGAAGCATAATGAGCTTTAGCTTAGCCTCTTCCCTCTCTTTTTCCCCGTGCCTCTTCATCTCCCTCTCACATGCCCACAGCTGCACAAAGCATCCACCCAGAGGAGCTGCTGTAAAACGCGAGGAGCTGATGTAGGAAACAGAGACAGTGCTTCTGATATCAAAGCAACGCCTAGTCAGAAGATTCCCGCAGAGGGGACCGCTTTTTTTCCAGGGTTTGATCGCTGGAAACGGTTGGCCTGCTTACATCAACCCAACAAATAATTCAGGCCTCGAGTCATGCATAGTTGAAAACCTGTGTGTCAACTTCATTAGTCATCATGGGGGAGAGTTAGTGATACTGGATGCATGCATACCCGCATGGTGTCCATACATTCAATAGAGGGGGCTACAATGGAGAGGAGAGTTGCTTTAGCCCTGGTGTGGAGCTTTTGTCATGCACCACTTTATCATGCTAAATCCTCTCCTTTTTTTCAACCCTTTCTTATTGTCTTGCTTATTTTCCATTATCATCTGTCATTGTACCTGCTTCTTTTATTTACTGCTACTTTCTTTTCCTGTCCTCTCCTCTCCTCTCCCCTCCTCACCTCCCCTCTCCTCTTCTTCTTCTGTCTCATCCCATTATAGGAGCTGTATTCCAGCCATGATAGGATGGCTGTAGGAGCATTAACAGTCCCTGTTATGATTCCAGCACCTCTGCAGAGCTGCTCTGTAATGAAAGTTCAGGGTGTCTGGGTGTGAAGCGTCTGTACCTGTCACAGCGGTGCTGCGATAATAAGCCCAAAGGTGCCACCGCCTCATCGCAGTGGAAGAGGAAGACCTCTGAATGCACACCACTCTTCATTACCTCGTGCAGGAGGCTAAACTCCAGATTCAAAGCTCTGTGGAGCTGGATATTGCGAATATGACCCTCAGGGAGTCAGAGCTGTGGAATTTCAATACGCCACTCGGTCACTATTATTCCACAACTGAATGCAGCGGCTTCAGACAATTAGGGGGAAATTATGGAAAAGCGAGGCGTTAGGTAATTTACGGAGTCCGTCTCGCCTCAGCCCTATAGCTTTGGCCTCGCCAGCCAATAGGGATATCCTCATTCTCTCAGCAGGAGGGGTGTGGGGGGTGAGGCCTCTGGCTAGGAGAGAGAATATGGAAGCTCTCAGAAAACTCGAACGGGGGCAAACTCAATTTCTACAGGTATTAAGGAGATGTCGAGTGAGGTAGCGGCAGCCATTCACTCTCTAAACGTTATTGTTAAGTGTCTACGTGTCTCTGTCACTGCTGTTGTGTTCACAGTGGGCCAGTGTTTCACTGCAGGGAGGGCCGGGAGACGCTACGCTGAGCAAATGGCCTGTCAGCGTAGTTCTCTGTAACTGGTTTATCAAGCCAGTGCAGACGGGGCCTGTCCCATTATACATGCAAAGGATGATCAAGGCATTTAAGTAGTATTTGAGTCTGGACTGTGGCTAAGGCAGCCTTATCGGGGGACTCCACCATCACTTTCATTAGGCCGGCTCATCGTGTTATTATCATCAGCAGCAGATATAGTCTGGTGGAGATAACAGTTGTCGTTTAACTAGAGCACAGCCCTCGATTATAATGCTCCATTACGCCAAGCTCTGTTGTTATTTCGCCAGCTGATATGTCTCCTCGTCTACACGGAAATTTGGGTGATAACAAGATGACACGAAAGTAATGGGAATGTCAAGCGGCGTTCCCCGTCGGCAGCCGTCAGCTGATAACGTCGAATTACAAAAACACCTAAACAAATGATTTGGTTGGCGCATGAGTCAGTTCACTTCTGTTTCCCTTGTCATCCGCTTGTCATGCGATGCCGCTGCTCGCTGTGGAATGCCCGCCGCCACATGAGATCTCCGTAGTGTCCCGGCGCTCTCCCTCTGAAACGTGTGCTCCAGCTGTTCCCACTCTATGGAGTTGTGAGGTTATAATGAGCATGGAAGCAGCTGCTTCCTCCTACAGTAGAGGCCCCAGCCTCTCTAATCCTGATCATTAAGAAAGGGAAGGGTGTGGGGCAGCCAGGGCGCACAGCCTTGTGGGCCTCAGCACCCCGTGACACGCTGTGGAGACTTGAGTTACCCGACCATTTTATTAGCCGGACCAGCAGGTATAGAACTTTATTGATCTGCCTGAAGTGGTAAAAAAGGATTAACTTATGCAAGACAGCTGGAGCGGAGACTACAAAGAAGTGCAGCGGTTTCCATTTTTCACCCGTCATTGTCCAGACGGTGGCCTGACTTTGGACATTCAGCAGAAATATGGCCGACATTTTCCTGCCGTCACACTGTGAACTTGCTTAGCTAAGATAAGGACGCAGCGGCCCGATATTTCCGCGCCCTCGTCACCATGCATAAACTCAATCTTACATCGAAAATATCAGATTATGAAATATTTATGTTCTGACCTTTCTCCGTAATGATTTCATGATTTAATTTTCTCCGGCTTTACCCTTAAAGTGCTGAGAGAATACAAAACAGACCCAAGCAGCAGGCGCATGGGGGGGAGGAGGGGGTGGGGGGGGGGGGGGGATCTATAAAGAAGATGACATTTTCATTCAGCTTGTAAATATCAACACTCGGGCAAATTATTCATACAGTAGGTTTAGGCTTGCCTGTTTCACTAGTGCCTCTCAATAAGCCGTCAGACATCGACACAGGCATCTCTCTCTGTCTCTCACTCGGCCTCTTTGCTATGAGCCGAGACAGTTGAGTGAGTGGAGTTTTTAAACGGACTGATATTCAATACAGCAGTTGTAAATCGCCAGGCATGAACGCAGCCCCATCACGGCAAACTATATGCAAGCATATACCATGGAATGTACCAGTGTAAAGTTAATAGTGTTACATTTAGAATAACAAGCCCACTCAACCTTGTCACAGTCGAGTCGCCGTAAAAACTGCGCCCAGGGCTGCGGCTCTAATAGGACTAGGAGCAATTTTATGTAGATTAGCTATATGCAAATTTTGAAAAGGGTGACCTCGCTGTTTGCCAGAGAAAATCTGTCCCCTTTTTTGATCTGCATATTAATGCCCAAAGAATTGATGGAACCTGAGACATGAAAAGGTTTAATAAAATCAGCAGGTAAAAGGCAGCCTCCTAATTAATCCAGCCAAAGAGGAAGCCATCCACAGACAAAGGCCGCAGCTCAAATTCATAATTAGTCCCTTTATTGATATTCCGCAGCCACTCCGGCGCATTTCCTGAAACTGTGATTAATCTTTCACATTTGCAAAAAGAGAAAAGAAAGAAATAATGACTGCAGTGGAACTTCCTCCTGCACCTCTGACTCAACCAATCAGAGGCTAGAATCCTCTCAGCTAGAATCATCCCCTCCCCCCTCCCTCCCCCGATGATAAATACGCAAACTGGCGAAATTACTAACTAAACTAATTTTTCAACAAGAAACACAAATGTAGGTGCAGTTCAGGGGACGGGCCGTGCTCTCTGGCGTGACGGTCTGTCATTGCGTTTGCTCTACGTAACCTCTCCTGACACCTGGGGTCGGGGACCCCCCCCCCCCCCCCCCCCGAAATGTGTAATATTCAATCTTCCTGACAGCCCTGCTAATGACCAGGAGGAACCCAAACAGAGGTAATAGGTGAGCCCCAAAATTGCTTTCAAATTATCCCTGATAATGATTCCCTTCCAAGTAATAAACTCTGCGGCGTGTGTGTGGTTGTGTGCGTGTGTGAGTGGCGGTGTGTTTACGTCGGGAGAATGTGGAATGGCAGGGCTAATTATCAGCACTATTAAAGGTAAGTACATCCATCTGCATCCCCGGACAAGTCCTAATGAAGGACAGCAGACAGGCTGGACTCTTTCATCTGTCGTCTGCTGTTGGTCAACCTCCACACCTCCGTGCCGCTGCTCTGGTTCTACTCTCACTCCCACTCGTCTTTGAGGGGGAAAGTTTTTAACATCACACAGAGGGATTGGTTTGTTTCAGGAGAGTGAAACCACCAACACCTGCACCTCTCTCTGCCTGTGGGAACACACTGACCTCAATGTGACGCAGGACACTATGATCAACTCAGAGGCAATTCAGGAAAGTCGTGATATTTTAAGCAATGATTAAATCTTAATCTCATTTCGTATCCAAGATGAACAATCTTGTCAGGCGCCATTTGTCGTGAATTATTAACGTGACGCAACTGCTCTTAATTTATCTTACTAAGATATTCATTCTATTTTTCAGCCGGAGCTGACAAGGAGCGAGTCTGAGAAGTTAATTGTGCGGTTTGTCACACTCACATCCCAAACATCTGTTACTGTAACACAAAACTCAACGGCTTTGCCTAATTTAACCCATTTAATCTCAGTCTCGTCTCAGATACGTGCACACATTAATTAAGCTTGCTGGGCTGCTCCGCACGAGAAAATATATTTATTTTTTTGGAAAAATTTAGAGGAAAAGTCAGTGAAAAGTAAATAAATAAAGAATCCTGAATTATTCAATAATCCCCACAACATTTTATATTCCTGAACAGGTAAAGCAAAAACTCATGAGAGAATTAAACTTATTTTACGTATGGATTATACATTATCATGATTTATAAAGTAAGTTGTCATTTTGCATTGGGTATTATTACCAAGGATCATCCAACAATCAGCATCAAATTGCAGAAACCCATGAATATCAGTCCCCTAAACCATTTTAATCAAGATCCATGAATTATTCTATGAGAAATCAACCAAAAATGATGAAAAATGCCCCATCTCCTAATAAATATCGGTTTCCTAAAACTGTCTGATTTCTTTCATCAAGATCCATGAATTATACCTCTGACAAATCAGCAGAAATGTTGCCCAATGCTAATCCCACTATGCTCACGAAAGTGAAAGCTAATTATCCTGGATCTGCCCCCGGTCTGGATCCGTACCAACATGTAATGGGTTCCTGACCCATAGCACATCCTCTCTGTGTGATCCTGCTCATTAACAGAGAGACAATCAAACTCCTCTGTGGAGAAAATCATCCATTTGAGTGTTTGGTAAGAATCAAAAAGCAACAAAGCGTCTCCAGCTCTTATTTTTATAGCAACGTGTGACTTCCCTTGTAAACTTACCAAGCCGTCTGGTTTTGTATATTTTGCAGTACTGTGCTGGTTTGCCGTGAAGGGATTTTTGCAGCGCCAGGGATAAAAGAGCATTAACCCTCCTTTAATTACTTCAACATTGCTGTGCAGGAAGTCAAGGTTTAACACATCATTTTACTGCTGCAGAAAAACTGCCCAGATCCTTATCCTAGATCTTCTTATTCACTATGCTCATTGCCAAACACTGAGGGAATTGGCTCATTTCGCAGAGGCCACACTCCTGGATCACAGTTCAGTGTATTTCAACACTTCATTCTTCTGAGTTGTATGCCAGCGTGCAATATATCAGTCTCTAGTTCTCCTCTAATGCATGTAACATTGCAATTTGTACATTTCTAATCAGCGCCGCGTGCATACGTCACTGTCCACAAGCAGCACTTCACCGACTTGTCTCTGCGCTCAAATTACAACCATTGTAAGTGCTCTTAATTTTTCCAGCGCCGGTGAATTATGAATGATATGAAATATTCAAAAAGCAGCATGGAGCAATGGCAGAGAGAGTTTCATAATCAAGCTAAGTACGCGGCGGGCCGTACTTAACGAAATGAGCCCGGAGCCGTGCACTGCGTAACTGTTTGACCTCTAACGCAGCGCATTCATTTTCCAAACATATGTCGGCTATTTCTGCAGCTCTGGACTGTGAAACTGAGACAGGCCGAGAGAGGCCTGCCGTGCGTGTGAGCGTGATCTAACTGGCTGTGAATACGGGGAATGGGCCGGCGGTTAGCGGTCGGGGAGGAGAGTTAGCAAACTGAATGACATGTTTGTGTGATCTGATGCAGATTTTTTTTCTTTTTCTGAGGAGCTCTGGTGGAAACGGGGTAGCCCAGAGCCTTTGGGCTATGAACTTCAAATCATTTCCAAACATGCATGAGCACACACACACACACACACACACACACACACACACACACACACACACACACAGAGCTGGAGCCACAAGTAATTATGCCACCAATCCCCAGCAGCATAAACATGTGCAGGGTACAGCTGTTTTACTGTGTCTGATATTAAATGACAAGGTGACTTGGTGTCCTGTCGGCCACCTGAGAGGTAAAACTCTGCACAGGGACCCAGCCATCTATTCTCCTCAGCGCTGAGAAGAACCTACTCAAGCAGAGCAGCAGTTATTTCCCCACCCTGCTCTGTTCCACTCTGCTCCCAATCCCTCCCCGCTAGCCTTCAAGTCAGCGCCAGTTAGTACTTTCTTCTGTGTGTGTGTCTGCGTGTGTGTCTGCGAGATCGCGCCAGGCTAATTTCCACTGCGATGCACTGCAGTGTGCTACAAGCATTCTCCAGGATATTGATGTGCTGCATATTAGGCAGCAGAGTGAATCAGCTCTGTGGGCTGTAAATATTCTATTGTCACTTTAATGCCTCTGTCAGTGGCTTTGTCCAGGGTAATTCAGTCCACTGGTGTTTCTGTCCCCTGTAGCCTCCACCAGCAAAGGGTCTCACACACACCCATCTGCGCACACTTCATGCACACACATGCAGATACGGGGAGAATGAAATGGAGAAAATGAGAGCGAGAGAGATGGTGAGGACACATATTTCTTTCTCTCTCTCTTACTCTCTATCTCTCTCTCTCAAACACACACACACAAACTCACTGGCACACAAACTCACTGGCACACACACACACACACACACACACACACTCACACACTTTGCCTCAGGTTTTTCGTGCCGTCACAGATGATCAGGCCCACTTTTGGCTTTAGCTCAGCTCTGACCAACCCTGGTCCTGGAGCCAAACTGTTAAAAGACATTAAGTCAGCACAGAGATGGGCCACTGCTTCCTCTCTCTGCTAACCACAGGACACTCAAAGTGTGTGCGTCCATGCGTGTGTGCATGTGTGTGTGTCTGTGTGTGTGTCTGTGTGTGTGTGTGTGTCGTGCACGCTGGAAACAAGGTGACTGTGGTTTAAGATCTGCTCACATGCGTGTCCCTAATGAGTCTTTGCGTGCAGCGGCACATGCGTAGCCTTCTCCTTGATGAGGTCACATGGAAAGGGAATATATCGGGAGCCTCTCGGTCTCTCTGGGCGCACCGCATGCCTGTCGCAGCTCAGTGAGCAGACTGTGAAAAGCTTATGTAAATGACGAGCCGCTCAGATGTGAAATCAGCCCTGTATTAAATTGTTTTGTTCCACTTGTCAGAGCTGATTAGTCCAAAAGCTCTCCGAAAGCCGCGCAGGTATTGTGTTGATGGTATTCATACAGGAATGTGCTCACACACACACAAACCCACGAGAAAAAGCGATTGATCACCCCGGTGGAGAGCTTCCGTGTGGGCAGCCGGACACAATTGCTTTCTGAAGTATGATCACACTCGTTCACTCGTCCGCCATCCCATGACAGATCGGTCTGCTGGGTCTGGACGATGCTGGATGGTCCTCCACGGATGCTGAGTGATTGCGAACCTCCCCCCTGTATGTATCCAGAAACACTTCACC
This sequence comes from Pleuronectes platessa, assembly GCF_947347685.1. NCBI lineage: Eukaryota > Metazoa > Chordata > Actinopteri > Pleuronectiformes > Pleuronectidae > Pleuronectes > Pleuronectes platessa. The sequence continues at coordinate 10,898,156 of NC_070633.1, forward strand.
TGTCTCTTCAAAGGAGGCACTTCTCGCTCCATTACAAAGAACAGATCACAGGTCCCATTAGTTTAGCCTGTGTCTGAACGTCACAGGCCAAGAACTGCAAACCCCCCCCCCCCACACACACACACACATCCCCGCTCCTCAAGGACACAGCACAGGTGTCTTAGTTGGAAGCTGACATAGTGGGGATGGGGGGGTGGGGGGTGGGGGGGGGAGCAAAAGCGAGGGAAGCAAGTTTTGGGGGCAGAGAGAACTGGAACTGGAGCGACAGAGAGCGAGAGGCAGCGAGCAGATTGCAGAACAGCGGCTGGAGGGCACCCGGGATAAAGCAGGTCTTTGAAAAGGGCAGACAAAGAGAAAAGGTCTCGGCCAGATACCTGAAAGAATGTTGAGAGGAAAGAGGAGCGCGGCCAGAGGGAGATAAGGCAGTTAGCCGCACACTGAGGCAGCTCCTGTGTCATTGGATCAAGTTACTTCTGCTCGCTGTGTGTGTGTGTGTGTGTGTGTGTGTGTGTGTGTGTGTGTGTGTGTGGGTCTGCATGCACTCATCCATTCGAGTCCTTAGGTCGATACCGGCCCCTGCCGACATTCCGGAGCGGCCTGTCTGCGTTCATGGTCCAGTGAGGTCGCTGACAAAGCCGTGAGGGGGTGAGGCCGTCTGTGGCGCCTCCAGGGCGAGCCCGGGTCTGGTGTGACAGGACCTGGGCCACAGAGGTGAGCTGCAGCATCCTCCCAGACCCCAGCCAACAAGACGCATAACAAAGTCTCAATATTTCTGTATTCAGGTTCGCACGCGCCACTCGTCTCTCCGGGGCTTCAAAGCATCTTAAGAGCGAGGTCTGCTTTGAAAGTCATTTTTTAGTCTGTGCTTTATCTGTGTGTGGGAAATCACCCCCGAGCAACGTGCAGAGCTTAACTACCTTAGAATTCACCAACAGGAGACTTCAGATGAAGGGATCCGCTGTGCTGCCGTAGCAACAAACCAACGATGTGCTGCAAACTAGCTTGTCCCCCTGTTGGCTTGGTAACAACAACAACTCTGTCAGGATTAGAAGTGGATAATAAGAGTATTGAAAACAAATCTCAGCATTTATTAGTTGTGATTGAGGTCTGATAGCAATTAGTCTCGCGCCGGCTCACAGACTGGCTCCTGTCTAATGATGTCATTGACCTTGTCACCTCCCAAAGGTCAAAGTGGCCATGTTAAACCATGCGTAATGGTTCCGTGTTTAGACTACAAGAGCCTGTCCGGCTAAATGGTGATGGATCGCTTCTTTTTACTGCTGCTGGTGTGTGTTGCTTCAGATGATACGGGTCTCAACATGATATGCAGTTGATTAAATCAATACTCCAAGGAAATGTGTGGTGGGCTCCATTTCAATCCAATAACTCAGGGGCTTTAGGTGCGCACATGCCCACAAAATGAACGAGTGTGTCTGTGTGCGTACCCTTGAGGAGGGTTTGCACAGTACACAAAATAAAGGACAAGGACAATCTGTTTGTTTGTTTGCAATATGCTTTTGAAATAAGGTCATCAACAGTAAATAAACGCCTTTAAATAGGTGTTCATGATTATCTGAATCAAATGAAAGCAGAGATCTCTTTCCTATCAGCGGTGACAGACTCCACGATAGCGGTCATTTACCGCCCTAGGTTCCTAAATCATAACGAGAGATGAAAATTGACAGTGAGTCTGGGAGGCTCGTGCAAAAACTGGGGAATATTTTTTTCTTTTTCTTGGCCTGTTTATTAGATTTGTTCGTGGTGAAGAGGCCAGCTGCTGCTCAGGCAAAGTACTGAATGAAGCTGGTGGGGGGGGGGGGGGGGATGAAAGACAGCTGATCTTGGATGTAGAATATTATATATAAAATAATTTCCACCCATATGGCTGCTGCTTTCCACATCATGCCAGCGCCGGTTAGCAGGACAGGTGCTGCCCCTGGGCTGTGCACGCTGTGAAATGCATACACTGTTCATCGCAGCGTGCACACACAAGAAAACACAAACGCAGCAAAAACAGCAGCAGAGCTCATGACAGGGAAAAGAATCAAGAGTTATTTTACTGCCGAGCACTTTTCCTCCCTCGTCTCGACTTTTTTTGACTTTTTTCTTTCCGCCTCACCCCGGCGCTGACCCGTGGCAACCCCCAGTCTAATGACCGCCGAGATTTGACACTCTTTAAAGTTGGTCAATTAACCAGAGGGCCCGGAGTCACTCTCATTAGACCACTTGTAAAGGTCTATTTTAGTCTGGCTTTTAACACAGAGGGGGGTGCGGGGGTACCTGGCCCTCGGGGTGGTTGTAGGTGTAGACGCAGGATATGGGGGGGATGGGTGGGGGGGGGGGGGAGGGGGTGTAAAACCTGTGAGAAGAAACAAAAAGAACCTCTGGAGAGCCATTTGCTGTGTTTATTATTTGTTTTTGTTGAACTGGATTCTGTTGTTGTTTTATGGAAACAAACGCAAATGGAGAAAAAACAGTGAAAGTGCTGCACAGAGCGCAGAAAATTGAGATCTCACGAGAGAGGGGATGAAAAACAGAGCCATCTGCGCCGAGGGTTGGATCTGAAGAAGATCTGGTCTCGTTTCAACCCTTTGTATTCCTGCTTTACAGTAAATCAAGAGAGAGAGAGAGTGTTTTTTTTTTTTCTTTCCGATACTGATACCAAGTCACGGTCTAAGCTTTTGCACACATGCATACTTACGGCTTTATTTGTGCGTGTGTATGTGCGAGCAAATATAGATGTGAGTGCACAGGGCGGGAACGTCTTTCCATTGTGCACGCTTCCTGTTGGCCTCTGCTGGCCCGGGCCTCAGGAGTCATCAGCCTGTGAAGGTCAAGTCTGATTCAGTGGGAGACAAGGCAGATTGGCATGGAAATGGAATCCACTGTCTCCGTGCCAAACGTCCAGACTGACTGACTGCCCTCAGCCTCTCATCTCATCCAAGTCTATCCTCTCATCGCACCGTCCACTCCTCCTCCTCCTCCTCCTCCTCCTCCTCCTCCTCCTCCTCCTCCTCCTCCTCCTCCATTCGCCGCCGCCGCCTCTGCATACCAATATCAGAACAACACAGAGGAGGAACGGCACTGAAATGGGCCTGTTTAATAAATGCGATGTCAAACAACGTCCGCTTGAATGGGAAACATGAATCCAGCTGTTTGTTGCAGCGAGGAACCATCTGCTTAAAGTGGAGCTGTCTCTTCTCATTGCTTTTTTCCTTGTTGTTGCACATGGCACATTCAGCCTTAAGCCATTTTAAGGAGTTATTTTGTAATGAAAGAAGAAATGCACTTATTGAGCTAATGGATTCATAAGCAGCTGCCGCAAAAAGATATTGTTCAACTGTTTATTATATCTTTACGAGAGAAGTCAAGTTAGATGAGTTCTATTAGGCCTTTAATGTGTGCGTGTGTGTGTGTATATTTGTGTGTTTATGTGTGTGTGTTTTGTGTGTGTGAGAGTGTGTGTGTGTGTGCGTGTGTTCTGCTGTTGTATGTAATGAGCATGCGCTTTTGATATGAATGAGTGCAGTGAGGCGTGAGATGAGTATGTGCCTGCTGGTATGGAACAAGTCCTTGCACTTCTCGTGTGTGTTTGATTTTGTGGCTGGACCGTGTGTGTGTGTGTGTGTGTGTGTGTGTGAGAGAGAAAGATGGAGAGAGGGAGGGAGGGAGGGAGGGAGGGAGTGTTCATTGGTTTGAAATGGGTCCCTGCCCTTCATGAATATTCAGTTACCCCCTGCGTTCCACTGATGTCTCACTGATGTCAGCTTGCGTGTGGGAAAACAAGTTGCCCCGGTAACAATGTTCCCCCAAAGCTGTTCTTACTGCTGCAAAAAAAATTTGGGATGGGTACTCTAGTTCATCCCCAAAATGCAAAGCGTGCTTGGTCTGGGGCCAGCAATAAGATACAACTGAGTGAAATCTTCCTGATCTCATGTGGCACCCTAAAAACTAGGCCAGCACTTAGATCCCATGTTTAGGTCAGTCACCCTTCACTGAGGGATTCACTAATGCGTCCTGTCAACCGCTGCTCAGCCACGGCATCGCAGGGAACACAAAGGCCCGTCTGCGTCCACCCGCGACGCTTCCCGACTGCTCTTCTCACTTTTAATTTCTCTGCCGTTGTATTTTTTTAGATGAATGTGTCTGTAACACTCCAGTGTTAAAAAAAAAGAAGAAAGAAGTCTTCTTTCATCTGTTCAAGGCGTCTGACATTGAGAGATCCTTCAGTGTGCCGCACTGACTGAGGGATATTATTATTCTGTCATTGTCATTGTCAAACAGACACACACACACACACACACATATACACACACCCCCACTCGGGCATGCGCACACGCTCTCACCCTCGGATCTGTCAGCATCCTCCATCTCTGCCCCCACAGATGTTGCCCAGTATTTAGGTCAGTTAGTCTGCAGATGGGTGGTCAGCAGCGCTTGTATTAGCTTGGGTTTCCAAAGTCACACAATGGACCAGTCAGTGCCGCGGCCACCCCGGAGGCGCCGGAAGTGCAGCTCTTTGTTAATCATAACCGACAGTGTTCGCTTACGGATTCCAAACATCATTAAGGGCCGGCCAATAACTGAGGCCATGAGATATAGACCGCTGTGAAATTCCACTGTACACTTGATTCCTCCTGCTGGAACTGGGATCATGTGATTATTCAGCTTATGTTCCGGCTCTTATCTGTCATGGGGAACAATATTATCATCATTATCATCAAGTATTTTCTTATCAAACATATTTAGTCACCTTTTTCAAACATTTTTGTTGAATATTATATTTTGGCACTCTAGAATTCTCAATCAATATTTGAGTCCATAGTTTTAATCAAGCTATTTAAGTTAAATTATTTATATTTAATGGCAGAGCCCAGTTATATTTTGTATTTGGAAAAAGTTGCACCATTCCATGTGTTTCTATTGCGCATTTAGAAATAAACCTTGTGTATAGGAGTTACATTATTTAACTGAATTTCTATTTTCTGTCTTAGTTGTATTCTGAAACTGTCGGCAACAAATGTACATCTTATCTAATCTTATCTTATCTTATCTTATTTTATTTTATTTTATCTTATTTCATCTTATCTTATCTTATCTTATCTTATCTTATCTTATCTTATCTTATTCAATCTAATCTACTCTAATCTTATTTTATTTTATCTGGGAGCCACTCTGTGACTCAGACAGCACATTTGACTGTACTTTAGGCCGATATTACTGTATTACAGTGTACAAGAAACAAAAATATGACAACAGCACAATGTCTTCATGTCACTCATACATACTTAATGCATATTTTCATGTTTATTCAACTTTCTTGTGCATTGTCTTGTAGGTTCGTGGGCCATTGTCAGACTTTCATTGGGTTTTTCCGGGTGTTTGCTCAGTATTCTCAACATGTCACGCAACACACTCAGCTTTCCCTTAAATATTTTACATTTTTCATTCAATATTCTGAGCCTCTCATTAAATATTTTGAGGGTTTCATTCCGCGCTCCCGCTTTTTCTAAAATATTTTAGCGGTTTCTTCGTTCAACAGTACTCCATGTGTTGTGTCCAGTAGTGTGAAAACTCTTAGGGTTCAGTTGTCTTTCAAAGTTTTCATTCAAAATCCTCAGGATTTACTTCTCTACATTTGCTTGAGGTATGATAAACATTTTTATGTGTTTATAATCTTCTGGTATTTGTTCAATATTGTTTTTTGTCAATCTTTACGTTTTCACGTTTTCAATTTCTGTATCAAGTTTATCAACTCAATAACTTTCTTTTTAGATTTTCTTTCAATGTACTCAAATTTTGAACGAAAATTCTCTGGTTCAACTGTGTTTGCTCAGTTTTCTCAGGTTCTCATTCAACATTGTTAAACCAAATATCCTGAGAATTTTGATCAATACTCTCAAGTTTTCATTAGCACTTTCATAGTATTGTTAAATATCTATATTTCAATATTATTTAGTTTTTCTGTTATTTCAATATCAGTAATAGTACATTTTAGGCTCATTCAACATTTCATTTTTTTACTCAGTATATTTTAATATCATAATTTATAAGTTCTATGACTTTAGTTAAGTTCTCAGGCTTTGCCAGATGCACTCACTGACTTCCCTGTCCTTCACCTGGCTGTCAGTCACCGGAGGCAAGCAAACACACAAAAAGTTTCAAAAGCATCAACAACGTCTGAAGGAAAATCAGGCCATTGCTCTAAAGCAGCAATGTGTTTCTGTATTTGCAGCGGTGACTCTTTGTAGTGTTAAACATCAAGAGCAGTGTGAGTGAAAGGGGAGAAATGAGAGAGACAGAAGGATGCAAAGCTTGGAGGCATAATACTGTAATTGGAAAAGTGTGCAAATGCGTTTCAGAGTCATGTTATATAAATGGCCAGCAGAGATAATGCCTGAGATTCGAGGCATGGCCTAATTGAGAGTGTGAGATGGAGGCGGAGCGGGGTGGTTATGCTGGGGGGCCAAATGAAGTGTGGGTTTTAAATTGGGTGAGGGGAATCTGGATGGAAATGGGACATTTTCAGAGATGTGGCAGGAAGGCAGAAAAAAAGAGAGAGAGAGAGAGTGAGAGAGAGAGAAAGAGAGAGAGCCTTAGAGCTGTTTCCCTTTAAAGTGGCGGACAGAAAGAAAGAAAGGGAATAATTCCCACTTTCTTCCTTCTTTGGTCTCCACACCTGCGACCCAGGAGCCAGGCGCCCTGGGTGGAGTGTGTGTGTGTGTGTGTGTGTGTGAGTGTATGTGTGTGTGTGAGAGCCTTTTTACAGTTTTTTTTATGTGTGTAAGTCTCTTAGGTTCTCTCACCCTCTGCATGATTGATGAGTCTCGGTCCGACCTGGATCCCTGCCACGGCCCCGGCGTGATCAGGCATGTTCTGTTCATAACAATGCTATCAATATGTGGCTGAGGGCTCTCTCTCTGTGTGTGTGTGTGTGTGTGTGTGTGTGTGTGTGTGTGTGTGTGTGTGTGTGTGTGTGTGTGTGTGTGTAATGAAACATAAAAATGAGGCACACAATCACCCAAGAGAACCACAATGCTTTGGTGGACTCTCCATTTCCTGCCCCTTTGACAGGTTAAAGAGGAACATTGTTTAGATATGGTTTCCCCATTGATTGGAATTTGGATCCCATTAATTAGCCCTTTCCTGAGCGATCCATATGTTCCTGCCTGACTAATGAACTCCCCCTCTCAAGTTTTTTTCTTCTCTCCGTTTCCGTCGCTCCCTCCCATCTCAGGTTTCCTCTGCAGCACTGTGATTGACCAAAAATCGGCTTGATATTTGATGAGCAGCATTTGATGAAAGGCATTAGTGGGCCTGCATTATTTATGAACGGCGAGTGATGCATTAACTCATTAAATATGTATACGTGCATTACATGAGAAAGAACATGTCCCGTGGCATGTCATATTGATTATAGTGTGAGTTACGGGGCCCCCTGCATGATCCATATGAAAAAACATTACAGGAGATGGCTTAAGAGCCGGATTGATGGCCGCTCCCTCCGGGCGCGTGGTCCCAGTTGAGAAGTTGCAGTTTCAACTTGCTTCACCAGATCAAGGGGAGCGTCTGCACATGCAGCAGATTTCGCGTGGGAGAGTGGAAACAGTGCCAGCTCGCCCTGTCACAGGAATTGTATTGTACCAGCGTTATTGAATTATTTCCCTTATCTGGTTATCGCTTCACATCTCCCAATGACAACTTTATTTTCTTCACAAGTTCCTCCGGCCCCGTTGGCCTCGTCAGGACAGGAAATGACCTGCGGTTCCCAGGCAGTGATGAAGCGGCCGACAAAGTGATAAGTAAACTATGCTAATGCACAACCAGTTGGTGAACATCTGAGGCGAGCAGCCACCCAGTGCAATCTCAAATGAATTACTCAGCTAAAAAGGAAAATCATTAATCTTTGCTGCCTCACCTGACAAGACCCTGCATGTTCTCATTTAGTTTACATCACTTTGATTGTAATTACAGCGCTGGCCACAGCTATGCATTAAATTGACTACAATTTTTTTTGCATAGCTTAAGAAGAAAGTTCAGAATCCTGCTACAAATAAGAAATGAAAGTTTGCTTTGCCTCTTAGGACTAGTGGACTTTAAGCCTGATTTGACACTTCAGTCTATCCCTGTTGTTCCCGGTTAGAGGCCAATTCGTGATTATTATTTACTTAAATAAATTATTATTATTTACTTTGTGTTGGGGGTTCATGAAACAATCTTAATGCTAACGATTGTGTCTAAACCTCCTCAATCTCGAAATGTTAGATATTTATGATAATCGGCTCCAACTGAATACTGAGCAAACCTGCAATTGTCAATGAGATCGAGCCGGGAAGCTTCAGCCATTACTTGATTCAGAGTTTTTGTCTTTGTTTTAGTTTTTTTGCTGAATAACAGAACAAGTGCAGCAAGCTGACAACACTGTTCCTCCTCCATGTTTGTTTTTCTTCTGAAGTCAGGTTTGATCAAGCAAGTCTTTGGAATCTCTACTGTGAAATCTTTTCCTACAAACGACAAGTGTGTGGATTCATGTTCTGGTCAAATCACCTAGTGTGTGTGTTCTGTACATTGTAATATTAAACACTGGTTGATTCAGTCATTATGTCTGTGGTCTCCAACATTTTAAAAATTTCCTAAGAGTTGAAATTCCTCTAAAGTGCACCAGGCCTTAAGAGACCCCTGCACTGATTTGCTTCTTTTCCGCATTACAAACTGATCCAGGAAAAAATAAAAAAACAAGCTTCCTTGGAATTTCTTTTCCACAATTAGTATTCATGATCACGGAGGAAAACAAGCGTAAGTTAAATTGTTCCCAAGCCACCTCAAGCTGCTGGCGGCTGTTCCTCTCCCAGGTGACTCGTTTCATCTACAAAGACATGTGAGCCACCATGTTGTACAAGTGAGAGAAAAAAAGAAAACAATGTGGGCAATTACACATGTTCACATCCAGTGAAAACTCAGGAGGGTGTTTCTGCTGCAATTTAAAAAATGAACTGGAGACTAAATATGCAAATGAGGTGTAGTTTAATCTCCAAAACATACACCATGTAAATGGACAAGAATTAATGCCCTTGATCATTGAGTATATATATATTTATGCATATAATTAAATAGTTTAACCCCTGAACTCCTGGATAAACTGAATGTACAGCTGATGTTTGATTTAATTAGGATCTAGAGGATGCAAACAAAAAACTTCAGGAGCAAAAATAATAACAAAAAACATTATTATTATAAAATATACTTTGCTGCAACATAAATATTTTTTCCCTATTTTTTGTGATGATGACTCTCGTAGAACACAAAAACCCTGTGGCGTTTTTGAGCACACACACACACACACACACACACACATAAAGACAAACACAAAAATAACATGCAGTCAAAGTAGCTCAGTGGGGGGAAGGTTTTAATAAATCCACAGTAACGTGGCTCTATGGGGGCGTCTCGGGACCGGGCCAGGAAACCAGATGAGCGTACCTGCCCCCGGGGCTCCGAGACAAACAGCCCGGGTGTGGGGTGAGAGGGATTGGGGAGGGGCTGGGGGTGGGGGGGGTGGCAGTGAAGCCACAGGCCCATGATGTCTCTCATTGCCCCTGACTTCTCTCTCTCTCTCTCCCCCAGCATCAGTCCCCTCTGCTCACTTCATCAGACGCACAAAAAGCCCACAGACCCTCTGATGTGTTTGTCAGAGGAAAAAATGCCCAATCACTTTAATAACATTTCATGCCATCTCCGCTTTCACCAAGGACTTTGGAGTTTGTGCCTCTCTCAGTTAAACGCAGACTGTAATTTCAGACAGAACGCAATGGAAATGCCGAGTGCAGCCAATCAGATTTAATCATGTATGAAGAAATGTAATTTTGGAGGACACCAGGGCAGAGCGGGCTGATACGGGTATTAGTCACTATGCAAAAAGGCGTGTCCATACTCCCGGAATATGAATTTATGAAGCCTGCTTGTGATTTCAATCTGACTAATGTATCAGAACAAACCCATCTGTGCAGCTCTGACCCCTGAGGTGAGGGAGGGGGGGGGGGGGGGGGGTGCTGTGAGAGTGGGCGGCTGGTTTATGCTCCCACCATGAGCTAAGGTGGTCAGTGACATGGGAAATCAAATCTTGTACCCGCATTTGTGAAGCTCAAAGGAAAAAGACACAATGAAAGAAGAAACTCTCCACACACTTTTTCCATGGGAAAAATTTTATTTATCAATAATGCGGATGTTTCCAAACTGGTGGAACGTTATATCCATTGTAGCTGGTGCCAATAGGTTACGCTGAGAAGCGGCGAAAAAAAAGTGAATGGCAAAAAATAAAAGAAATAAAATAACAAAACTTGACAGTTATGATTCAAACAAAGGGAAAACAAATTCAACAGGTTTTTGCTTACACATGCACATTGAAAAATAATACTGTGGCTTTGAACAATAGCAGAAATCAACCTACGGTGTGACTCAGACCATGAGCGACCGACATCCTTGTGCTAAATTAGGAAAAAGAGAGATGACAAAGGAGGGGGGCGGAGGGAGAGAAAGCGAAGGAGAGAGAGCAACTTTAAAACAAAGGACCGCCTGGGAGATAATGAGTGGTGTAAACCGGATGATTTATTGGCGAGTGCAGCGGTCACACTCTCATACGTGGCCCCCTTTTTTCTATGTTCCTCTCCTTTTCTCCCCCCCTCCCGTTTGCTCTCTCTCCGTCTCTCTCTCTTCGTCTGGCCTTATTAAAAATGGAGAGAAGATTAATCATTGTGGACCAAAAATGTTTTTGTTACATCTCATAATGGAGTGGAAGGTGTGGGTATAGCTCAAAGGCAGTGGAATAACACAGTCTTCATATGCAGAGTTGGGTGCTGTCTCCAACAGGGAAAGGAGCTCTTATCATTATCATGACTTCTCCATTTCAAAGCTGCTTCCGTCCTGAACAGTTTCTGAGCAGCTAGGATCCTGTTGAATGGCGATGTTAAAACTCTGAACCCCCGGGTTTTTGTGTTTTTCTCTTTTTTTCTCTATAACACGTGTGGTAACAAAGACTTTTTTGACAATACTGGACACTGCAAATCAAAAGACAGCTCGTGTGTCCGTTGCAATAATCGGTTTTAACCCTAAAAGAAAATGAAATCAAATCATATTGCAAACAGAGACAAAAATGCAAGGATTCATACAAAACACACTTTTAAAAAGACAGCTATTTACAAACATCCTCCATTACAAAAATCTAATCTTAAATTTTTTTTATGAGCAGTGTTCAGGTGAAATTACATCTTAAATTGGGCTCTATCCATATATTTACATTTCTCAGATATCTCCTCTTGAGTTTGTTTTTTTCTACCCCCCAAATTTGAACAACGTGAAGTGGTCACGAGAATGAATGAAAATGAGATATGGTTTGTGGTAATTTGGTAATGACTCCCTTGGCTGGTTTAGGTGAATGGATGCGCATCGGCCCGAAACAAAAATATGTGATCTGGATGTGTTTCACAGAGGGGCCGCCGAGGGCTGCATGCTGAGTTAAAACACAGGGCCGCGAGAAGCACGAGCATCTGCTTAGGTTGTTAACTCCAAGGTTAACGACACGAGAGAAAAGCTATCGGAGTCTTCCCCGAGTCTTCAGGCTGGGCTGCTCTTTTTTCTATCCCAGCAGTGTGTGTCTGCGGATGGCAATAGTTTGTGGCAGCGGATGATAGGCCCCCCTCCGCCCGGTGAGTAAACATTCACCGGCAGTGCGACCGTTTGACTGGAGATAAAAACCTGAACCCGTCAGTCTCGGTGTGCCGGCGCGTGTGTGTGTGTGTGTGTGCACATGGGCATCAAACGTCAGCTCGCGTCTGCATGCTGAGGAATGGCCGCTCTTATCTCCCCCTGCTCTCCTCTCACACATCATTAGGCGGGACTGCGGCGCTCCGCACTCTGGCAGCCACACTGTCGGAGAGCGCTCCACCTTCCAGGCCCCGAAACAAGTGTGTTCAGCGGCGAGACCACAGAAGCTTCCACACACACACACACACACACACATATATACACCTACACACACACGTGGAGGGAGCAACTGCGAATTTAAGCACATGTAAGCACATGTAGAAGCACCTACATGTTCACACAGACAGATTCAATCACCTGCCGTCCCCCACCTCCCCCCTCCCCCCCACACCTAAAAGGGGAGCTTTTAGTGTGCACACCTCCGGCTGCAGTAAATCCTGCCTCGGTGCCGCTGCCCTGGGCTGTGTGATAGCTGAGCTGCAGTTCCCTCGGCCGGCTGAACACCTTGACTGAGGAATATTCTGCACAGCATTTTCCATTCACAGCACAACTGGTGAGAGGATGAAAAAAAAAGAAAAAGATAATAAAGAATGTTAAACTACCCCCCACCCGCCCCCACCCCCTTCACCCCACCTCCCATTCCCACTGCCATCTTCCCTCTCGGGTTAAAGCCAAGTCACAGGAACATTTTCTCCTCATCCCCCCCTCGCTCTCTATCTCTCTCGCCCTCTCTCCCTCTCTCCTCCCCGGCTGGTGAGTGTGGGCACTGGAGATGGCACATAGATTAGTCACATGCTGGCGACACCACTGACTGCACACTCCACTGACTCATCCACAGATGGCAGCCAATTGGCATCGGACAATAATGCATCTCGATGTTCCGCCGCGGCTCGCCATCCAACTTTATATATAGGGCATCCTTACCTATGTAGGCCAGCCAATCAGCGGCGAGCACCCAGCCTACGTCCCACCTCGCCTAGCAGCAGGCATGCGGCGAACCATTTGATCCTAACACTGTAGCACCAGAAGCTGGAACAAACAAATATCAACCTGCCTGCTATTTTTTTTTTTTTTCAAAGCCTGAAAGCTCATCAGACACACACACGCGGAAAAAAGCGAAAACCTTCAGTTGACGCCAGCCAGAGCGTTAGATTGGTGTTGTGAGATCTCAGGCATGTCTGTCTCTTCAGAGTGTTAGTCTGTCCGTCTTGTTTTTGAAGCGCACGATACAGTAACTTACAGTTTTACCCCTAAGCCAATAAGTCTGCCCGGATACTAGACTGGTCTAGACATGTCAAACACAAACACACACACACACACACACACATATACTCCCAGGGGACACAGATACACACAAGTAGGTCATAAATACCAGGGCAATGGTAAAGCTCCCATCAGACCAGTGGAGAGGGTAGTATTCCCAGGAGCACACACATGTACAAATACTAATATACACGTTCACGTACACACCTCGACTTCAACAGTCCAGGGCAAGGTCATAATTTTGGGGGAGGACAAAGATTGAATGCAATGGATGACGTGGGTGAGTGAGAAGATGGGGGGTAATAACGATGATCTATTCAACTCTATACATTGTGCACTGGTAGGAAAAGTCTAACAAAATACAACTGCTTTGTGAACTGACGCAGGGTTCGAGGAAATCCTCCATCAAAAATAGTAAGTAAGGCAAACATCAGAGGTGCGAAGGGAGAGGAACACATCATTTCACACACTGTGTCTGATACCTGAGCTATCTGGAGAGTTTCCTGGTCCAGCGCGGAGCCCTGACTAACACACACACACACATACACACACACACACACACACACACACACTCTCACACACACATTTTATGCTTGCACACACAAACTGCAGGCTGAGTGGCGTTTGGGGCCTGTGTCTGCCCGCTCCTGGCTATGTGTGCTCGGGTGGTGTGTTTAATTGGGTGTAGCACAGACTGTACTTCAGGGAACTGAGATAAGTTATATCCTGCCCATTAAAGGGGACAGCAAACTAGGAAGCTAAAGTTCCATCTGTTGGTTTGCTCCAGCCCTGCCCCCCTGTTGGCGCACAGCAGGGAGACGTAGAAGTCGGGAGGTGAAGGGAGGAGGAGGAGGAGGAGGAGGAAGAGGAGGGTGGGGATTTTCAGACAAACCCAAACAAACAGAATAAACCTCTCATCAGTCAGCTCACAACCCCGCTGGTTACTGGTCAGTGTGTGTCTCTCCAGATTTGTGCAGCAGGTGGTAGAAATAACAGGGGCTTGCAGAAGCATCAAGTCCCCAGAATGCAAAGGAAGGTGTTCTTCCCAGGAACATAAATCAAGCGCTCCTCCTTTCTCTCTCCTGGCTGTCGCGGGCTGTGCGGAGCATGTCAGACTTTGTAGTAGATGTTGGCGGGGCTCTGCGGGGGCATCTCCTGGACAATGTAGACGGGGTGGCCATAGTCGCCGCTCACCTTCTCGTAGTGAGGGCAGTAGTTGTTCTCTGTCCGCAGCGGAATGATGATGTCGCTGGGCTCAGTGCCAGCTGTGCCCCCGGGCATCTTGGGATTGGACAGCGTGCTGAGCGACAGCGCCGAGGGGCGGGGCTGGGAGTGGGCGTTTTTCCTAGCCCGCTTGCGCATCTTGATGAGCAGGATGACGAGGAGGAGGATGAGCAGGAGGAAGATGATGCAGCCTGCGCCAATGGCGAGGAACAGGCCCATCTTGGATCCGAAGATGCTGTCCGAGTTGGACGAGGAACCCTGGTCCTGATTCATGGTGTCTGGAGAGAGAAATAAAAAGATCCAGGGGTTAGGGTCTGCGTATGAGTTATAATGGGGGAAGGGAGGGTCAGAGAAGGGGGGGGGGGGTCATCGTCAATTTATTTCTTCTAAAGGAAGAGTCGTCCAACTTTTGTGAGACCGGGAGAACGTCTTTCTTCTCCCCATATTTCTATTTTATATCTCTGAGATTTATTACATGACAAAAAACCTCAAATAGGTACATCACAGTGATGGTTTTCACGTGTGCCATGAAGCTCCAGTTTGCCATATGTAGACAATATGGGCCGGGATACAAAAGCCCTGCAGCAGCGTCGCCTGTTCTCGTTTCGCTCATTTGGCAACTATTAAAACAGTTTACTTAGCGGCTCTACATTTGCAAATGGAACGTGAATGAACTGTCACCGTTTGTTTGAATAAATATTTTACTTTGAAACATTGCAGAGAGAGCACTGGATGGTCCAACAAAAACATTTTCCGATCCCTGGGGATGTCCTCGGTTTTCATGGAATAAAAGTTACGATTTATCAACAGCCTTTCCGGCAACAGTAATTTCCATACAGTTCCTGAGAGACTTCTAAACAATCAGGAGGATAACAACATTTACAGCTAGTTAGTCCTGACATATCTAGATCTTACTGCTGTGGTACTAAATCAACTCTGATCACAGCCCTGTTTGTTGTTAGCTCCGTGCGACTCAACAGTCACATTGATGTAAATCTAATTGAATCAGCTCCATCAAAACAGCCTCCGAATGAAATCTGCAGTCGTCACTCAGCATAGCAAAGATTCCTGCTCCGATAGAGACTCAACCCGTGGCAGGTTTTTCTGGACATGTCGGGGCCACGTTCGGGCACAAGCCAAGTGAGATATGAAGGGTGGAAAAAAAAAAAAAAGAAAATGAGGACGGCATATCGGAACATCTGATTTTATTTATCCTTTTTGTCTGAAGGGCTTCGGGACGGTGGGGGGGGAGGGGGGGTTGTGACTGGATGGGAAAGAGAATGACGGACTCCTCCAGTGACTGAAATCCGAGAAGAAGCAAATCTGTTTTCCATGTATGCATGCAGCTGCTGCCAAAAGAGCAGGACCCCCCCCCCCCCCACACACACACACACCCCCCACCTCCTGCCAGCACCACCTCTTTACTGTCCATGACCCCTCCACCACCACCACCCCCACCCCTCACACACACACACGCACACACAAAAGCCTCATTCCTCCAGAGACCACCCTCCCCACTAATGACTGTGTCTCCGCACTCCGCTGACCACTCTGCACTTAACCATTTCTTGAGAAGGAGGGGGGGGGGGGGGGGGGGGACTCTTCGCCTCACGTCTTATCACAGCCGTAATGACATCACTGAAAGCTACCGATTCCAGTCTTATCGGTGAAATCAGAGGCGCGAGGAATTCTCGTACGATCTGGGCAGCGGAGAGAGGGAGCGGGCTGGAGAGAGGCTGTCAGAAATCTCATTCCTGAAATATCAGCCTCCTCAAAAAAAAAAAGAAAACGACGCGTCCTTCATTCCACCCTCCACTCCTTCACTTGACATAATCACTGATCTAACAATGGTCGACAGGTAAAAGCCCGAGAATATGGGGGGGGGGGGAAAGTAACATTTGGAAATCTTTTTATAGAGGAAACTAATGTCAAATAAGCAATTATTAAATGAGGACGGCTTATCACATTGAGACAGGCAGAACGGTCTGTACTGGGAGGAAGTTTGCGGCAAAGTTGTGGAGTAAGTCGAAAAGTTATCGGGGGAGTGATTTAAGAAAAGAAAGAAGTTGTTCCTCTTGTGGGAAGCAGCTCTGAAAGGTGCCGGTGAAAACAGGAAGCAAAGGAGGGCCCAGAGCCTCCAGCGAGGCGGAGCTGACTCCTTCACTTATCTCCGCTTTTAATCCTCATCGATCTGCAATTCTAATGAGGTTTGAAAACGATATTTAATAAAGCGGTCTAACTGCACGTCTCCTTTGGGAACAGAACAACCTATGTGTACAGTATAAATAAGTAAAGTGAGTCAGGGTGAGCTGTGTTTGTTTTGGGTGTGGTTGCAGATTGTTTAACTGCAAACCGCATTTTGTTGAGTGTTATTTTATTCTGTACAACGTTGTTTTTTTTTACACCCATTCTCGCACATTGACCCACAGCAATCAAAAGAAACGCCCCAGGCATGAAAGAGCCACATGAGAGAATGCTTACTTTGGGTGAGTCAACTGTGATTTATATTTTCTCCTTTTCAGCTTAATGTGATTAATTATTAGCGGAACCCTTGGGGCTGTGAATATTCATTTTTTTCTTTACATTTCAAAAAAACCTTTATCTTGCTAAACTATTTGTAGTGTAGAACTCCTTCGGAGGGTCTCAGGAGGCGGTCGGTGGGCGGAGTGTGTGGTCAATCTGCTCACCAGGGTTTCCTGGCATCTCGGGCCCCCCTTGGTCAGGTGGGCGGCTGGGACTGGACTCCGGTATGGCGTTGTCTTCAGGAGTCTCTGGCGCCACGGGATTCACCGCATTTGGAACTGCAGAGGAAAACAAAAAAAACAAAACACACACAGAGCGTGAGCCTTGGCAAGATGTACGCATTGAATTACAACGACTCGTTCCCCTGCTTCGGCGAGGGTTCTTTTTTTATTATCTTTTGATATATCACTTATACGTAAGAAGGTAATCTTTGCTTGTGTTGGAGGCATTTCAGAAGTGAAGATGAAAGCACAAAATAGAGGAAAGACAAGTTAGCAAACGTCTGTGAAACACGCGGGTATCCCTGTCCTGTCGTAAAAAATGAGCTCACATCCGCATCAGCAGCTCCTTCAGCAAACACTCAGACAGGCCTTTCCACCGCTGACACATTCATGAGACTCACACACACACACACACACACACACACACACACATACACGTGCACACATATATGCACACACACCTAGAATATACTTACAATACACTTAGGCATGGCAGAATGAGGGTAAAGTAGTTATATATTAACTTTTTATTGTTTTACATTATTCATCACGTTAAAAGGCCATAATATGCCTTATTTATTGCTCTGGCTTTAACTCTGGCACACTTTTGAAGAGGAGAGAATAGCAGGACATGCAGGAGGAGGAGCGGGAGACGAGGAGAGGAGCAGAAGCGGCGGGGAGGGGGCTGCACGCGCTCTGAGGGCAGCGCAGAGGAAACAGACAGTTTATCTGTCTGTCTGTTGTGATTTCAGCACGTGCACTTTGAAGTCTTTGTGCGGTAAACACTGGTGGGTCCGCGGCGTGGCTTTTTACGAGGGCAGGGCCGGCAGACGGACGGCTGTTCTGAACTATTACAGAAGCCGCTCAGATGGAATCCACAGCACGCTATCAGATGCCTCTCCTCTATCAGGCCTTATCTGCCTCTGCCCAAAGGCCTGCTCAAGGCGTGTGTGAGAGAGAGAGAGAGGAGGGCGTGTGGGGAGGCAATTTACATTTGAGTCCCTCGTGGCAAGTCTGTGTGGCCGTGCATGAGCGCTGTGTGTGAGAAAAGGGCCTGACAGTCTAGCAGTATATTGGCTATTTCCATCCCCGGGTCTGGCCGAGACTTGTCGAGAGAAATGATTCGGGTGTGGGACGTCTGGCAGATTGAACACCAGACGAGAGAGAGGGGGGAAAAGACAAAGAAGGGACACCAATTCATGGCCGTATCCACTTCTCTGTGACTGCAACTACACTTTGATTTACAAACCGATCTCCTCTCCTCGACCTCTCTCGCCCACGTCCAGACCACCACTCAGCTCCGTGCTGATTGCAGCAGCCCTGGCGAATCCAGCCAGGAGCTGTTGTGTGCCGTCAATAATTGATGAGGAAAGACAGGAGTGAGAAGAGGGAACATTCACGCATGGCAGAGGATATGAGCGGACACAGTGATCTGATTCACTCCTTACACATAGGCCGAGGCTGTGCGTCAACCTCTGAGCATGTGCGCCGAGCGTTTGTAATGTTCTGACCCATTTTTTTTCAGTGTGTGCTGCTGACATTTCCCTTAGCTATGCAGACAGCGACTACCTCAGAACTGCCAACCCGCCAGAAGGAGGGAGAAGGCACGCAGGGGGAGGGAGGGGGCGAGCGAGCGAGGGAGACAATGATCGAGCGACACGGGAGAGAGACAGATATGTTGGGAGAGGGAGAGAGAACGAGGAGAGAGAGGGGGGGGGGAGATATGCGTGCGAGGCAGTGAGTCAACATATTTCTAATGAGCACAGTGACATGATGTGCAGGAAGAGAAAGAGAGTGCTGAACAGAGCTGGATGTATTAAATATGGGCTCCTCGTATTTCCCTTTCATTCAGCTTCCCTTCCTTTTTTTACATCACCTCCTCTTATGTAAAGATAAAAGATGGGACAGGAGGCATTTAAAAGCACAATTATACATCGAAGCGTCTGGGCGCGTGACTTCCTGCAAACGCGCAATTCTGCACGATTTTCAGCCGGGAGAGTCGCCACGATAAAATGCAAATGTAACATTAAGAGAATGGGAACATATTGCATTCTTCTGATGATTCGAAAAATTGTAATCCATAGTGCAACGTGCAAAAAAGTGGACATATGGGGAGATCTTGGGGACTTGGCTGCAGAGAGAGTTGGCACTCAGCTCCAGAGACAGAGGAAATGTGGCTTAAACACAATACCATCTTGGGTCAGAGCCGAGCAGGGCCAAGTTGTGTGTGTGTGTGTGTGTGTGTGTGTCTGTGTGTGTGGCAGTAGAAAGTAGGTCTAATAATACTGCATATAAGAGCTATTTCAGTTGTTTAAGGGCCTTTTGTCAATACATTGATTTAAACGTCAGATAATCAGCCCTTCACAGTCTTCCGGAGGCCAAAGTGATGTCTTCAAATTACGTCTTTTTGTCTCACCGACACTCCAGCAGCCAACTTAAATTCAGTTTATAATTAAATAATGAGGAAAGCTGCAGATTTTCACTTTTGGAACAAGCGAGTGTTTGCAGTTTTTTGCTTGTTAACGACTCAGTGGTATGGATGACTATCTAATGAATTTTCTGTCCACCCTTTTGCCAGTTAATCAGCAAATCTGTTCAGCACTTGCAGCTCTAATGGTGCCTTCATAATTTTTTCAAGAAAAAAAAAAATCCCCATGACAGTGTCCGCAGCAGTTAAATCAAGGTTTCTGTCAATTTCTCTAATTTCTCAGCGCCCATTTTCAAATAATTACTGGGTTGGATGGGCACATGATGCGTAAAGGATTCCACCCACAGAAATAGATTAAGTACATATATATAGATAAGTAGCAGCAGCTGGGTCGGCAGCATCTTTTCTAACAAGGTTTTTAGGGCACGTTGATTGTGATTGACAGCTCGCTTCAGAACGCTTTGGGGAAACGAGAGCACGGCGCTGGAGAAGCTGAGGAGCAACCGGCAGCCACAGAAACACACACACACACACACACACACAGAAGCTGAGAGGAACTTTCCTAGAACTTTCCTCAAATAAGACGTTTCCTTTCAAACTTATTCTCACATGTTCGGGGAGTTGTTCTTCCTCCCAGGTAATAGGTTAGTGCACGAGTGTGTGTGTTGTTGCCTGAGTTTGTGCAGCCGTGTTGTGATTTGCCGATGGTGGTACAGCCCCGGTGATGTCGGCTGCTCTAATTGACCTACATGGGAAGATAACGCGATGCCTGTCTGTCTCGGAGATGGCTGGTCAGGTGTTTTTCACTGGATCTGCTGAATTTGTTCCAGCTCAGACCTTGCTAGCATCAGCAGCTTGTTAGCTTCTCTTCTCCTACTGGCTGCCAGGATACGCTGCTGTCATCCGACTAGCCAACAGTCAAATATTGGCACACAATTTTGAAGGCATACCCACCGACACACACACCGACACACACTCACATACACTTAGAAGATTTCTCAGCGAGTTCCCAGTTTGTTTTTGACAAGTTGAGATCCAGCTTAAAAGCGGGAATCATCACGGCAGGCAGATGTTCCTCTCAGATGGTTGGTGTCAGTTTCAGTCAAAACAACCAAACTAAGGAAAAGGCCCAGTGTTTACAGAGTAACACATCTGTGTATTAAAACCTGTCAAAACCAGGATATGGATGTCCACAGATTGAACTTAACTGGATCTAAAAGTGAAATGCCCGATGCAAACCAAATGTTGTGTCCGAGGATATCTAAACAAAGCTAGTTTGTTTACTTCCAGCATTTTTTTGTTCGACTTAACCCGACCGGGCACTTTACATTCCTGTTTCCAACACGTTCTGTGATTACTAGAGTCAGGCGGAGGAACATCTGACAAACATCACAGGAGGAAGTCAATCACTCATGTCTTATTTACGTGTCATTACTTAACGATCTACAATATTTGTTTGACTATGAAAAGATTTGATTCAAAACTCGGGTAAAGCCAATAGAGTTGGGGAATATGGAAACAATCTCCTATCTAAATATTTGTAATTTTTTAACAGCCTGATATGGAGATAGATCATGATTACATTGAGAAACCAGTCAGATGGGCCTGTTGTTTCATGACAAACATGTGAACCCAAACAAACAGTTCACAAGTTAGAGTGCTTCATCACAGTGGAGCCAAAAAAAACCTCCAGTAAATCCAATAGTGCAGTCCATGAAGCAGAGCTGCTTATTGATCTGCAGCATCGACTGCAATGACCTAACACAACGAGAGCCGTCACAGGGACAGTGACCTCTGAATCAACAGGGTGGTCAGACACTTCTCAACATGTATATCATCACATAACCCAAATAGAAAGCTGATTTCAAATATTTTCAGGTTGAACTATTATCATTTGTGTGTTACATGTAATATATAATTTTATTTCATTTTACATTGTATTATTTTATATCATTGTATTAGGAATCAAATACACAATTTTTAAACCCAATTCTTCCTATGTATATCCTGAATATACAATACAAATTATTAAAAATTATATAATATTAAAATATAATATAAAAATATATATAAAGTAAATATTTTATATCCAACTATGAGGTGCTGGAATTTGTAGTAACCACACATTAGGACGTTTTAAAGGTTGTTTTAATGTAACTTTAACTCAAACATTTCAGTATAAGATAGTTGTAATCATATAAATCATGTTCTATTACTTTATATGAACATGGGGAAGACGTTGAAAATATTAATTGAATTGATTGTATTGTATTTATTAAGGACGGGGGCTTACAATAATTAGGTCAATGTCTTTATGTTTATACAAACCAAGCAAACTCTTTGTTTGTGTTTTTGTTTAAAAGATTTAGACCCACGTGTGTGATTCATTTGTACATTCGTGTAAACAGTTAATAAAAGATTTATTATACACTGGAGGGATTTGTTTGTGTGTGTAATTATATGTCATTAAATTTGATTAAAGCATTACTATCTGTTATCAATTCCTCCTTTGTAAACCGGTTATACTGGTTTATCAGGCCTCGGGAGAGAAGTTCAAATGTCGACAACTTCCTGTTGACAATTGTTTTCCCCAGAGGTTTGAAATCACCACGTTTAGAAAAGCATGGTTAGTTTGGACATTATTGGCTGTTATTCTAAACACAGTCTATATAGTGATGTTCCCCATATCACAATGTGAGGACTAAGATTTTTGTGTAAATTTTACAAACAGTATATTAAGTGCAAAAAATGCTAAATTGCCCATAAACTTTGTTTATATATCATTTTATTGAATAATTTAAGCCCATCATTGTGACGTGACCCCAGTGAAAGTCACAGAACTATGATGATGATTTATCCCCTCCGCCCTTGGTAATGGCACTACAGAAGTCATATATAAAAAAAAAAAATTAAAACCCATCAGCGCCTGTGGCCTGCTCATTTCATAAAACGCAACTTCAAAGTTGTAGAGAGCAGGTCCCGTCAGAGGCTGGTGGCGAACAGAGTCACGCTAGGCACACATGGCGATAAATGAAAATGTCACACCAAAGTGAAACATGGCTTTAAGGCAGCGGCGGCAGTGTGTTGTGTTCTGCATGTGAGGTGAGCGCACATTTACCTTGTCCGACTTTCATGATGACTTTCATGGATCGGCTCTTGCACGCGCCCCCCTCGCGGTTCTCCAGGGTCTCGACTGTGCCATTGGAGGTTGCTGGTGGAGGAGGAGGAGGAGGAGGAGGGAGACAAGAAGTGATGGAGGGTGAAGAGAGGAAGAGGAGCAGCAGAAGAAGAGGACAAAGAGGAGGAGAGAAGATGACACATTGGTTAATGAGCACGTCCATAACGCACAGAGCTAATCAATATTTACGACAAGCGCTGATTAGCTGTTCCAGTGATTAGCCATTCTCTCCCTCAATCAACCGCCAGCTCCTCTCAACGGTATCTCTCATTAACACAATAAAGTGAAGTCAAATGAATGGAACAACATTAGAGCCTGCTGAGGGAGGTTGGGCGCTGAGGTGGAGAGGGGCAACATGGTCAGTCCTGTGTGTGTGTGTGTGTGGGTGTGTGTGAGCGAGAAAGAGAGAGAGCGAGGGAGTGTGTGTTTTTCGGCCTGTGCATAGTTTAGCAGTGAGACATGGCAGCGAGAGTTCCAGCTGCTTGCCAAGTCCTCGAGTCGCTTACTCCCTCTGAGCCACATGTGTCATTACTTGCTGGTGGTGCTGAGAGCTAAATGCCTCCCTTAATGTTCGTACATACGTGTGTGTGTGTGTGTGTGTGTGTGTGTCCATCCATTGCTATATTAGAGCGTGTGCGTGTCAGCTCCTTCCCATTCGTTTTAAAGTGTGCGTTCTGCTTTGACTTGACAGAGGAGCTCAGGGTCGAGGGTTGTTTATTCAATGTCACATTCACTTCAGACGCTGCGACACAATTGGCTGTCTATTTAGGGATCCTGATAATGACCTAGGGAGACAGAGTGTGACTCTGACCTTTACACTGAACGTTGTTAGTGTGTTTTTGTGTATGTGTGTGTGTGTGTGTGTATATATTTATATATATGTGTGCGTGTGCGTAGGCGTGCGCCTGTGTGGGCGCATGCGATGGCAGCTCTAATTTTGGAATTCCCCAAATGCTCTCCATCTCCGCTTAGTCTGCTGTTCTAACTCCCTTCCTCTGAAATGCTTTTGTTTCTCTTCCTCATATCATCATCCGTCTCGGTCGCTCCCTCTGTCTGTTTTTTCGCTGTGCTATTTGGCTTTACCCCTCCCCTTCCCTCCCTCTTAACTCAATGACCATATCCCTGGGTGATTGCTTCAGATGGCACCCTCATTATGCTGAGATAGTCTTAGAGAGGGTGCTTATCTGATGGTGACAAGGAGAGGCAGACTGGCCTACAGGCGTGGGGGGTTGCGTGGGACCAAACATTGCCCCACAATCATCAGCAAACTGTACATCTGTACGTGTGATGCAGGGATGTTTGTGTGTGTATTTCCTTGCTGTGAACTGACGCTGTCTGGAGCAGTGTTGGAATCCGGCTGAGCAGCGATGGAAACGCTCATCTAGTTGATTCATGCCTTGTCATGCCTAAGTATTATTAACGCTGACATTTTGTTGCCCTGTGGGATTTCTGCTTTGTGCTCGGGTGAAATGGAAGAAAACTAAATAATGAATTGCACTAATGTTATGTTACATTATCAGATCATGCCCGGGCT
This sequence comes from Pleuronectes platessa, assembly GCF_947347685.1. Taxonomy (NCBI): domain Eukaryota; kingdom Metazoa; phylum Chordata; class Actinopteri; order Pleuronectiformes; family Pleuronectidae; genus Pleuronectes; species Pleuronectes platessa. The sequence continues at coordinate 10,922,287 of NC_070633.1, forward strand.
CTAAATTACAAAGCCAACCACAGACATATTGTGAGTGCGGCCGGAGTACGTGATAATTTGTGAAAATGATTGTGATAACATCGTGTCAGGAGCCATTTGGAACCCCACCCCCCCCCCGCCCTCTGCTCGCTGTAGACTCAACATGAATGAGCAAACCGGACACTGAAATATATCCGGGGAGGGGCCGAGCCAGAGCTGAGCGCAGCAACACACAGATTTCAAATTTACGTGGGGCATTAATGTGAATGAACACTCAAGGCTAAGTGCGTCTTATGATTTATGTAAAGTCTGTGCCGGGAGCATGTCTCTGCTGAAGGGAACATTGAAAGACAGCGAGGTGAACAAGCCCGTTTCCAGTCTTAAAGGCGCACGGGCTCCCGGCTGGGGCGGCCCAGATGCTGCCACGCGGGCTAACCTCATCCTGCCATTTTCCACCCAATTTCCCCCTCTTCTTTCAATTTGAACATTTCCAGGGCAAGGTTATCCCAAAAAAATAAGCTCTTTGAAGATCCGGCTCAAAGGCGCTCGAATAATCTGACTAAGAGGGAGCGTCATGCTATGAATTTTATATCCACTCGGGGAGAGCAGATCTTCTCCGTGTTAACTTACTTCTGTCATATGAATTAACTTTCCCTTCAGGCTCCTGGGTCCCTGATGTGGCACGTTGATAAGTTGGCCCTCGGAGGCCTCTGTTTAGGCTAACAGCGGAAAGCGACCTCGATTTATAAAGACATGATCACTCTACATGTTGTTTGTATCGAGGCCACTTAAGATGTCAAATAATTCAGGGCCTTTCACTGTACTGTTGGAAATTCTTAATCCGATTAACCGTGTCCAATCTTAACCACGTTTCCTTATGTGAATCCATCTTTTAAGAACTATTCAAGATGGAAATCGGCCTCAGACATAACTGCTCGGTGCATTAGAATGCCTTGTTTTTAAAGAAAATTGCAGTCTGTTGAGTAGCATGCGCTCCTGTGTTTGTCATTTTAATCCCTGTCTGATATCAGTGTATTTACATCTAGCATGTCAGAGATCACTTTTAAAAAAAACGATGCTTTGCCATCCGGGCTTCCATACCTACCAACTCCATAACCTTCTCCACAACGACACTCTGCCAGCATTTTTCTTTTAATCTGAAAGCCTTTCACTCACTCTATCTCCCGTTTCTCTCACTCTAACTCCCTCTTGCTCTCTCTCTCTCATTTCATCCCCGCACCCTAACGTTAATCCAAATCTGGATTTCCAGATATTAAAAGGCCATTGGGTCATGTCATGTTATGGAAAGCGGAAACTGGGGAATTGGGTCTTCCTGTGTTCCTCAGCGGAGATAAAAACACGAGGGGATAAAGCGACGACAGGACGAAGAACAAAGAGAGCCCGTCTGCCGCTAATGATTTACTGGAGCAGACCGGTTGAATGTTAGTGGTCCAGAATACCGAAAGAACCGGTCATTGCACGAAGGAATGTTGCCTCTTTTTTTTTTTATAAAGCGGTCGGCTCCAAAGAGAAGGTTTTGTATGATTTAGGGCCCTTTTTGTGGGTGTGGATCATTGGCCGCAGAGTGACTAGTGGGAGAACAAAAGATCTACAGCTGCTGAAGTCATAAGAGAAACCAGGTGCCAAATGTTGATGTTGGGAAATATCTACAGTACAAAGTATCAGCCAACAGAGAGCCGTACAAGGGAAGGAGCTGGCTCGCAAAAAAACGTTCCCGTTCCAATACTTCACATGCACCACTACTGCTAACACATTAACATATATTTCTGAATGCACACACCGACATGCACACAAACGCACACGGATTTCACAAGGACGTGCGGGGCAGTGAGTGGAGGGTCCCCCAGGTGCTCCGAGGAGGAGAGTGGGAGACGTGTGAGAGGAGAGATGGGGGGCCGACTGGGCCGAGACGACCCAATCGAAGGCGAGGAGTGCGATGCGGTGGTCTATATTTATTCTCAGGTCTG